>NC_090359.1:29771742-29848070 GCF_035084215.1 Heptranchias perlo | reverse complement strand
TCAAGAAGGAACGATGGATGGTACTTAAGGCTGGAGGACGGGACACATTCAGTAGTAGCCAAGCAGGAACTCTGGATGGTGCCTAAAGCTAAAGCACAAGGTGCATTCATTTGGACAACAGCAACAGTCTGAGGTGCGGGCCAGAACCAAGAGGCAGACAACATAGGGAGGGCGTTTCCCCCCTCTGCCCACCATTTTAAAACCTAACCTTTGCAAGTGACGCACTAAGGACTTGGTCTGTTTGTTTATAGCTCCCTGATGAGCCGCAAGATGGCGAAACCGGTCGGAGTGTTCAAGAAGGAACGATGGATGGTACTTAAGGCTGGAGGACGGGACACATTCAGTAGTAGCCAAGCAGGAACTCTGGATGGTGCCTAAAGCTAAAGCACAAGGTGCATTCATTTGGACAACAGCAACAGTCTGAGGTGCGGGCCAGAACCAAGAGGCAGACAACATAGGGAGGGCGTTTCCCCCCTCTGCCCACCATTTTAAAACCTAACCTTTGCAAGTGACGCACTAAGGACTTGGTCTGTTTGTTTATAGCTCCTGATGAGCCGCAAGATGGCGAAACCGGTCGGAGTGTTCCAAGAAGGAACGATGGATGGTACTTAAGGCTGGAGGACGGGACACATTCAGTAGTAGCCAAGCAGGAACTCTGGATGGTGCCTAAAGCTAAAGCACAAGGTGCATTCATTTGGACAACAGCAACAGTCTGAGGTGCGGGCCAGAACCAAGAGGCAGACAACATAGGGAGGGCGTTTCCCCCCTCTGCCCACCATTTTAAAACCTAACCTTTGCAAGTGACGCACTAAGGACTTGGTCTGTTTGTTTATAGCTCCCTGATGAGCCGCAAGATGGCGAAACCGGTCGGAGTGTTCCAAGAAGGAACGATGGATGGTACTTAAGGCTGGAGGACGGGACACATTCAGTAGTAGCCAAGCAGGAACTCTGGATGGTGCCTAAAGCTAAAGCACAAGGTGCATTCATTTGGACAACAGCAACAGTCTGAGGTGCGGGCCAGAACCAAGAGGCAGACAACATAGGGAGGGCGTTTCCCCCCTCTGCCCACCATTTTAAAACCTAACCTTTGCAAGTGACGCACTAAGGACTTGGTCTGTTTGTTTATAGCTCCCTGATGAGCCGCAAGATGGCGAAACCGGTCGGAGTGTTCCAAGAAGGAACGATGGATGGTACTTAAGGCTGGAGGACGGGACACATTCAGTAGTAGCCAAGCAGGAACTCTGGATGGTGCCTAAAGCTAAAGCACAAGGTGCATTCATTTGGACAACAGCAACAGTCTGAGGTGCGGGCCAGAACCAAGAGGCAGACAACATAGGGAGGGGCGTTTCCCCCCTCTGCCCACCATTTTAAAACCTAACCTTTGCAAGTGACGCACTAAGGACTTGGTCTGTTTGTTTATAGCTCCCTGATGAGCCGCAAGATGGCGAAACCGGTCGGAGTGTTCCAAGAAGGAACGATGGATGGTACTTAAGGCTGGAGGACGGGACACATTCAGTAGTAGCCAAGCAGGAACTCTGGATGGTGCCTAAAGCTAAAGCACAAGGTGCATTCATTTGGACAACAGCAACAGTCTGAGGTGCGGGCCAGAACCAAGAGGCAGACAACATAGGGAGGGCGTTTCCCCCCTCTGCCCACCATTTTAAAACCTAACCTTTGCAAGTGACGCACTAAGGACTTGGTCTGTTTGTTTATAGCTCCCTGATGAGCCGCAAGATGGCGAAACCGGTCGGAGTGTTCCAAGAAGGAACGATGGATGGTACTTAAGGCTGGAGGACGGGACACATTCAGTAGTAGCCAAGCAGGAACTCTGGATGGTGCCTAAAGCTAAAGCACAAGGTGCATTCATTTGGACAACAGCAACAGTCTGAGGTGCGGGCCAGAACCAAGAGGCAGACAACATAGGGAGGGCGTTTCCCCCCTCTGCCCACCATTTTAAAACCTAACCTTTGCAAGTGACGCACTAAGGACTTGGTCTGTTTGTTTATAGCTCCCTGATGAGCCGCAAGATGGCGAAACCGGTCGGAGTGTTCCAAGAAGGAACGATGGATGGTACTTAAGGCTGGAGGACGGGACACATTCAGTAGTAGCCAAGCAGGAACTCTGGATGGTGCCTAAAGCTAAAGCACAAGGTGCATTCATTTGGACAACAGCAACAGTCTGAGGTGCGGGCCAGAACCAAGAGGCAGACAACATAGGGAGGGCGTTTCCCCCCTCTGCCCACCATTTTAAAACCTAACCTTTGCAAGTGACGCACTAAGGACTTGGTCTGTTTGTTTATAGCTCCCTGATGAGCCGCAAGATGGCGAAACCGGTCGGAGTGTTCCAAGAAGGAACGATGGATGGTACTTAAGGCTGGAGGACGGGACACATTCAGTAGTAGCCAAGCAGGAACTCTGGATGGTGCCTAAAGCTAAAGCACAAGGTGCATTCATTTGGACAACAGCAACAGTCTGAGGTGCGGGCCAGAACCAAGAGGCAGACAACATAGGGAGGGCGTTTCCCCCCTCTGCCCACCATTTTAAAACCTAACCTTTGCAAGTGACGCACTAAGGACTTGGTCTGTTTGTTTATAGCTCCCTGATGAGCCGCAAGATGGCGAAACCGGTCGGAGTGTTCCAAGAAGGAACGATGGATGGTACTTAAGGCTGGAGGACGGGACACATTCAGTAGTAGCCAAGCAGGAACTCTGGATGGTGCCTAAAGCTAAAGCACAAGGTGCATTCATTTGGACAACAGCAACAGTCTGAGGTGCGGGCCAGAACCAAGAGGCAGACAACATAGGGAGGGCGTTTCCCCCCTCTGCCCACCATTTTAAAACCTAACCTTTGCAAGTGACGCACTAAGGACTTGGTCTGTTTGTTTATAGCTCCCTGATGAGCCGCAAGATGGCGAAACCGGTCGGAGTGTTCCAAGAAGGAACGATGGATGGTACTTAAGGCTGGAGGACGGGACACATTCAGTAGTAGCCAAGCAGGAACTCTGGATGGTGCCTAAAGCTAAAGCACAAGGTGCATTCATTTGGACAACAGCAACAGTCTGAGGTGCGGGCCAGAACCAAGAGGCAGACAACATAGGGAGGGCGTTTCCCCCCTCTGCCCACCATTTTAAAACCTAACCTTTGCAAGTGACGCACTAAGGACTTGGTCTGTTTGTTTATAGCTCCCTGATGAGCCGCAAGATGGCGAAACCGGTCGGAGTGTTCCAAGAAGGAACGATGGATGGTACTTAAGGCTGGAGGACGGGACACATTCAGTAGTAGCCAAGCAGGAACTCTGGATGGTGCCTAAAGCTAAAGCACAAGGTGCATTCATTTGGACAACAGCAACAGTCTGAGGTGCGGGCCAGAACCAAGAGGCAGACAACATAGGGAGGGCGTTTCCCCCCTCTGCCCACCATTTTAAAACCTAACCTTTGCAAGTGACGCACTAAGGACTTGGTCTGTTTGTTTATAGCTCCCTGATGAGCCGCAAGATGGCGAAACCGGTCGGAGTGTTCCAAGAAGGAACGATGGATGGTACTTAAGGCTGGAGGACGGGACACATTCAGTAGTAGCCAAGCAGGAACTCTGGATGGTGCCTAAAGCTAAAGCACAAGGTGCATTCATTTGGACAACAGCAACAGTCTGAGGTGCGGGCCAGAACCAAGAGGCAGACAACATAGGGAGGGCGTTTCCCCCCTCTGCCCACCATTTTAAAACCTAACCCTAACCCTAACCCTAACCCTAACCCTAACCCTAACCCTAACCCTAACCCTAACCCTAACCCTAACCCTAACCCTAACCCTAACCCTAACCCTAACCCTAACCCTAACCCTAACCCTAACCCTAACCCTAACCCTAACCCTAACCCTAACCCTAACCCTAACCCTAACCCTAACCCTAACCCTAACCCTAACCCTAACCCTAACCCTAACCCCTAACCCTAACCCTAACCCTAACCCTAACCCTAACCCTAACCCTAACCCTAACCCTAACCCTAACCCTAACCCTAACCCTAACCCTAACCCTAACCCTAACCCTAACCCTAACCCTAACCCTAACCCTAACCCTAACCCTAACCCTAACCCTAACCCTAACCCTAACCCTAACCCTAACCCTAACCCTAACCCTAACCCTAACCCTAACCCTAACCCTAACCCTAACCCTAACCCCTAACCTAACCCTAACCCTAACCCTAACCTAACCCTAACCCTAACCCTAACCCTAACCCTAACCCTAACCCTAACCCTAACCCTAACCCTAACCCTAACCCTAACCCTAACCCTAACCCTAACCCTAACCCTAACCCTAACCCTAACCCTAACCCTAACCCTAACCCTAACCCTAACCCTAACCCTAACCCTAACCCTAACCCTAACCCTAACCCTAACCCTAACCCTAACCCTAACCCTAACCCTAACCCTAACCCTAACCCTAACCCTAACCCTAACCCTAACCCTAACCCTAACCCTAACCCTAACCCTAACCCTAACCCTAACCCTAACCCTAACCCTAACCCTAACCCTAACCCTAACCCTAACCCTAACCCTAACCCTAACCCTAACCCTAACCCTAACCCTAACCCTAACCCTAACCCTAACCCTAACCCTAACCCTAACCCTAACCCTAACCCTAACCCTAACCCTAACCCTAACCCTAACCCTAACCCTAACCCTAACCCTAACCCTAACCCTAACCCTAACCCTAACCCTAACCCTAACCCTAACCCTAACCCTAACCCTAACCCTAACCCTAACCCTAACCCTAACCCTAACCCTAACCCTAACCCTAACCCTAACCCTAACCCTAACCCTAACCCTAACCCTAACCCTAACCCTAACCCTAACCCTAACCCTAACCCTAACCCTAACCCTAACCCTAACCCTAACCCTAACCCTAACCCTAACCCTAACCCTAACCTAACCCTAACCCTAACCCTAACCCTAACCCTAACCCTAACCCTAACCCTAACCCTAACCCTAACCCTAACCCTAACCCTAACCCTAACCCTAACCCTAACCCTAACCCTAACCCTAACCCTAACCCTAACCCTAACCCTAACCCTAACCCTAACCCTAACCCTAACCCTAACCCTAACCCTAACCCTAACCCTAACCCTAACCCTAACCCTAACCCTAACCCTAACCCTAACCCTAACCCTAACCCTAACCCTAACCCTAACCCTAACCCTAACCCTAACCCTAACCCTAACCCTAACCCTAACCCTAACCCTAACCCTAACCCTAACCCTAACCCTAACCCTAACCCTAACCCTAACCCTAACCCTAACCCTAACCCTAACCCTAACCCTAACCCTAACCCTAACCCTAACCCTAACCCTAACCCTAACCCTAACCCTAACCCTAACCCTAACCCTAACCCTAACCCTAACCCTAACCCTAACCCTAACCCTAACCCTAACCCTAACCCTAACCCTAACCCTAACCCTAACCCTAACCCTAACCCTAACCCTAACCCTAACCCTAACCCTAACCCTAACCCTAACCCTAACCCTAACCCTAACCCTAACCCTAACCCTAACCCTAACCCTAACCCTAACCCTAACCCTAACCCTAACCCTAACCCTAACCCTAACCCTAACCCTAACCCTAACCCTAACCCTAACCCTAACCCTAACCCTAACCCTAACCCTAACCCTAACCCTAACCCTAACCCTAACCCTAACCCTAACCCTAACCCTAACCCTAACCCTAACCCTAACCCTAACCCTAACCCTAACCCTAACCCTAACCCTAACCCTAACCCTAACCCTAACCCTAACCCTAACCCTAACCCTAACCCTAACCCTAACCCTAACCCTAACCCTAACCCTAACCCTAACCCTAACCCTAACCCTAACCCTAACCCTAACCCTAACCCTAACCCTAACCCTAACCCTAACCCTAACCCTAACCCTAACCCTAACCCTAACCCTAACCCTAACCCTAACCCTAACCCTAACCCTAACCCTAACCCTAACCCTAACCCTAACCCTAACCCTAACCCTAACCCTAACCCTAACCCTAACCCTAACCCTAACCCTAACCCTAACCCTAACCCTAACCCTAACCCTAACCCTAACCCTAACCCTAACCCTAACCCTAACCCTAACCCTAACCCTAACCCTAACCCTAACCCTAACCCTAACCCTAACCCTAACCCTAACCCTAACCCTAACCCTAACCCTAACCCTAACCCTAACCCTAACCCTAACCCTAACCCTAACCCTAACCCTAACCCTAACCCTAACCCTAACCCTAACCCTAACCCTAACCCTAACCCTAACCCTAACCCTAACCCTAACCCTAACCCTAACCCTAACCCTAACCCTAACCCTAACCCTAACCCTAACCCTAACCCTAACCCTAACCCTAACCCTAACCCTAACCCTAACCCTAACCCTAACCCTAACCCTAACCCTAACCCTAACCCTAACCCTAACCCTAACCCTAACCCTAACCCTAACCCTAACCCTAACCCTAACCCTAACCCTAACCCTAACCCTAACCCTAACCCTAACCCTAACCCTAACCCTAACCCTAACCCTAACCCTAACCCTAACCCTAACCCTAACCCTAACCCTAACCCTAACCCTAACCCTAACCCTAACCCTAACCCTAACCCTAACCCTAACCCTAACCCTAACCCTAACCCTAACCCTAACCCTAACCCTAACCCTAACCCTAACCCTAACCCTAACCCTAACCCTAACCCTAACCCTAACCCTAACCCTAACCCTAACCCTAACCCTAACCCTAACCCTAACCCTAACCCTAACCCTAACCCTAACCCTAACCCTAACCCTAACCCTAACCCTAACCCTAACCCTAACCCTAACCCTAACCCTAACCCTAACCCTAACCCTAACCCTAACCCTAACCCTAACCCTAACCCTAACCCTAACCCTAACCCTAACCCTAACCCTAACCCTAACCCTAACCCTAACCCTAACCCTAACCCTAACCCTAACCCTAACCCTAACCCTAACCCTAACCCTAACCCTAACCCTAACCCTAACCCTAACCCTAACCCTAACCCTAACCCTAACCCTAACCCTAACCCTAACCCTAACCCTAACCCTAACCCTAACCCTAACCCTAACCCTAACCCTAACCCTAACCCTAACCCTAACCCTAACCCTAACCCTAACCCTAACCCTAACCCTAACCCTAACCCTAACCCTAACCCTAACCCTAACCCTAACCCTAACCCTAACCCTAACCCTAACCCTAACCCTAACCCTAACCCTAACCCTAACCCTAACCCTAACCCTAACCCTAACCCTAACCCTAACCCTAACCCTAACCCTAACCCTAACCCTAACCCTAACCCTAACCCTAACCCTAACCCTAACCCTAACCCTAACCCTAACCCTAACCCTAACCCTAACCCTAACCCTAACCCTAACCCTAACCCTAACCCTAACCCTAACCCTAACCCTAACCCTAACCCTAACCCTAACCCTAACCCTAACCCTAACCCTAACCCTAACCCTAACCCTAACCCTAACCCTAACCCTAACCCTAACCCTAACCCTAACCCTAACCCTAACCCTAACCCTAACCCTAACCCTAACCCTAACCCTAACCCTAACCCTAACCCTAACCCTAACCCTAACCCTAACCCTAACCCTAACCCTAACCCTAACCCTAACCCTAACCCTAACCCTAACCCTAACCCTAACCCTAACCCTAACCCTAACCCTAACCCTAACCCTAACCCTAACCCTAACCCTAACCCTAACCCTAACCCTAACCCTAACCCTAACCCTAACCCTAACCCTAACCCTAACCCTAACCCTAACCCTAACCCTAACCCTAACCCTAACCCTAACCCTAACCCTAACCCTAACCCTAACCCTAACCCTAACCCTAACCCTAACCCTAACCCTAACCCTAACCCTAACCCTAACCCTAACCCTAACCCTAACCCTAACCCTAACCCTAACCCTAACCCTAACCCTAACCCTAACCCTAACCCTAACCCTAACCCTAACCCTAACCCTAACCCTAACCCTAACCCTAACCCTAACCCTAACCCTAACCCTAACCCTAACCCTAACCCTAACCCTAACCCTAACCCTAACCCTAACCCTAACCCTAACCCTAACCCTAACCCTAACCCTAACCCTAACCCTAACCCTAACCCTAACCCTAACCCTAACCCTAACCCTAACCCTAACCCTAACCCTAACCCTAACCCTAACCCTAACCCTAACCCTAACCCTAACCCTAACCCTAACCCTAACCCTAACCCTAACCCTAACCCTAACCCTAACCCTAACCCTAACCCTAACCCTAACCCTAACCCTAACCCTAACCCTAACCCTAACCCTAACCCTAACCCTAACCCTAACCCTAACCCTAACCCTAACCCTAACCCTAACCCTAACCCTAACCCTAACCCTAACCCTAACCCTAACCCTAACCCTAACCCTAACCCTAACCCTAACCCTAACCCTAACCCTAACCCTAACCCTAACCCTAACCCTAACCCTAACCCTAACCCTAACCCTAACCCTAACCCTAACCCTAACCCTAACCCTAACCCTAACCCTAACCCTAACCCTAACCCTAACCCTAACCCTAACCCTAACCCTAACCCTAACCCTAACCCTAACCCTAACCCTAACCCTAACCCTAACCCTAACCCTAACCCTAACCCTAACCCTAACCCTAACCCTAACCCTAACCCTAACCCTAACCCTAACCCTAACCCTAACCCTAACCCTAACCCTAACCCTAACCCTAACCCTAACCCTAACCCTAACCCTAACCCTAACCCTAACCCTAACCCTAACCCTAACCCTAACCCTAACCCTAACCCTAACCCTAACCCTAACCCTAACCCTAACCCTAACCCTAACCCTAACCCTAACCCTAACCCTAACCCTAACCCTAACCCTAACCCTAACCCTAACCCTAACCCTAACCCTAACCCTAACCCTAACCCTAACCCTAACCCTAACCCTAACCCTAACCCTAACCCTAACCCTAACCCTAACCCTAACCCTAACCCTAACCCTAACCCTAACCCTAACCCTAACCCTAACCCTAACCCTAACCCTAACCCTAACCCTAACCCTAACCCTAACCCTAACCCTAACCCTAACCCTAACCCTAACCCTAACCCTAACCCTAACCCTAACCCTAACCCTAACCCTAACCCTAACCCTAACCCTAACCCTAACCCTAACCCTAACCCTAACCCTAACCCTAACCCTAACCCTAACCCTAACCCTAACCCTAACCCTAACCCTAACCCTAACCCTAACCCTAACCCTAACCCTAACCCTAACCCTAACCCTAACCCTAACCCTAACCCTAACCCTAACCCTAACCCTAACCCTAACCCTAACCCTAACCCTAACCCTAACCCTAACCCTAACCCTAACCCTAACCCTAACCCTAACCCTAACCCTAACCCTAACCCTAACCCTAACCCTAACCCTAACCCTAACCCTAACCCTAACCCTAACCCTAACCCTAACCCTAACCCTAACCCTAACCCTAACCCTAACCCTAACCCTAACCCTAACCCTAACCCTAACCCTAACCCTAACCCTAACCCTAACCCTAACCCTAACCCTAACCCTAACCCTAACCCTAACCCTAACCCTAACCCTAACCCTAACCCTAACCCTAACCCTAACCCTAACCCTAACCCTAACCCTAACCCTAACCCTAACCCTAACCCTAACCCTAACCCTAACCCTAACCCTAACCCTAACCCTAACCCTAACCCTAACCCTAACCCTAACCCTAACCCTAACCCTAACCCTAACCCTAACCCTAACCCTAACCCTAACCCTAACCCTAACCCTAACCCTAACCCTAACCCTAACCCTAACCCTAACCCTAACCCTAACCCTAACCCTAACCCTAACCCTAACCCTAACCCTAACCCTAACCCTAACCCTAACCCTAACCCTAACCCTAACCCTAACCCTAACCCTAACCCTAACCCTAACCCTAACCCTAACCCTAACCCTAACCCTAACCCTAACCCTAACCCTAACCCTAACCCTAACCCTAACCCTAACCCTAACCCTAACCCTAACCCTAACCCTAACCCTAACCCTAACCCTAACCCTAACCCTAACCCTAACCCTAACCCTAACCCTAACCCTAACCCTAACCCTAACCCTAACCCTAACCCTAACCCTAACCCTAACCCTAACCCTAACCCTAACCCTAACCCTAACCCTAACCCTAACCCTAACCCTAACCCTAACCCTAACCCTAACCCTAACCCTAACCCTAACCCTAACCCTAACCCTAACCCTAACCCTAACCCTAACCCTAACCCTAACCCTAACCCTAACCCTAACCCTAACCCTAACCCTAACCCTAACCCTAACCCTAACCCTAACCCTAACCCTAACCCTAACCCTAACCCTAACCCTAACCCTAACCCTAACCCTAACCCTAACCCTAACCCTAACCCTAACCCTAACCCTAACCCTAACCCTAACCCTAACCCTAACCCTAACCCTAACCCTAACCCTAACCCTAACCCTAACCCTAACCCTAACCCTAACCCTAACCCTAACCCTAACCCTAACCCTAACCCTAACCCTAACCCTAACCCTAACCCTAACCCTAACCCTAACCCTAACCCTAACCCTAACCCTAACCCTAACCCTAACCCTAACCCTAACCCTAACCCTAACCCTAACCCTAACCCTAACCCTAACCCTAACCCTAACCCTAACCCTAACCCTAACCCTAACCCTAACCCTAACCCTAACCCTAACCCTAACCCTAACCCTAACCCTAACCCTAACCCTAACCCTAACCCTAACCCTAACCCTAACCCTAACCCTAACCCTAACCCTAACCCTAACCCTAACCCTAACCCTAACCCTAACCCTAACCCTAACCCTAACCCTAACCCTAACCCTAACCCTAACCCTAACCCTAACCCTAACCCTAACCCTAACCCTAACCCTAACCCTAACCCTAACCCTAACCCTAACCCTAACCCTAACCCTAACCCTAACCCTAACCCTAACCCTAACCCTAACCCTAACCCTAACCCTAACCCTAACCCTAACCCTAACCCTAACCCTAACCCTAACCCTAACCCTAACCCTAACCCTAACCCTAACCCTAACCCTAACCCTAACCCTAACCCTAACCCTAACCCTAACCCTAACCCTAACCCTAACCCTAACCCTAACCCTAACCCTAACCCTAACCCTAACCCTAACCCTAACCCTAACCCTAACCCTAACCCTAACCCTAACCCTAACCCTAACCCTAACCCTAACCCTAACCCTAACCCTAACCCTAACCCTAACCCTAACCCTAACCCTAACCCTAACCCTAACCCTAACCCTAACCCTAACCCTAACCCTAACCCTAACCCTAACCCTAACCCTAACCCTAACCCTAACCCTAACCCTAACCCTAACCCTAACCCTAACCCTAACCCTAACCCTAACCCTAACCCTAACCCTAACCCTAACCCTAACCCTAACCCTAACCCTAACCCTAACCCTAACCCTAACCCTAACCCTAACCCTAACCCTAACCCTAACCCTAACCCTAACCCTAACCCTAACCCTAACCCTAACCCTAACCCTAACCCTAACCCTAACCCTAACCCTAACCCTAACCCTAACCCTAACCCTAACCCTAACCCTAACCCTAACCCTAACCCTAACCCTAACCCTAACCCTAACCCTAACCCTAACCCTAACCCTAACCCTAACCCTAACCCTAACCCTAACCCTAACCCTAACCCTAACCCTAACCCTAACCCTAACCCTAACCCTAACCCTAACCCTAACCCTAACCCTAACCCTAACCCTAACCCTAACCCTAACCCTAACCCTAACCCTAACCCTAACCCTAACCCTAACCCTAACCCTAACCCTAACCCTAACCCTAACCCTAACCCTAACCCTAACCCTAACCCTAACCCTAACCCTAACCCTAACCCTAACCCTAACCCTAACCCTAACCCTAACCCTAACCCTAACCCTAACCCTAACCCTAACCCTAACCCTAACCCTAACCCTAACCCTAACCCTAACCCTAACCCTAACCCTAACCCTAACCCTAACCCTAACCCTAACCCTAACCCTAACCCTAACCCTAACCCTAACCCTAACCCTAACCCTAACCCTAACCCTAACCCTAACCCTAACCCTAACCCTAACCCTAACCCTAACCCTAACCCTAACCCTAACCCTAACCCTAACCCTAACCCTAACCCTAACCCTAACCCTAACCCTAACCCTAACCCTAACCCTAACCCTAACCCTAACCCTAACCCTAACCCTAACCCTAACCCTAACCCTAACCCTAACCCTAACCCTAACCCTAACCCTAACCCTAACCCTAACCCTAACCCTAACCCTAACCCTAACCCTAACCCTAACCCTAACCCTAACCCTAACCCTAACCCTAACCCTAACCCTAACCCTAACCCTAACCCTAACCCTAACCCTAACCCTAACCCTAACCCTAACCCTAACCCTAACCCTAACCCTAACCCTAACCCTAACCCTAACCCTAACCCTAACCCTAACCCTAACCCTAACCCTAACCCTAACCCTAACCCTAACCCTAACCCTAACCCTAACCCTAACCCTAACCCTAACCCTAACCCTAACCCTAACCCTAACCCTAACCCTAACCCTAACCCTAACCCTAACCCTAACCCTAACCCTAACCCTAACCCTAACCCTAACCCTAACCCTAACCCTAACCCTAACCCTAACCCTAACCCTAACCCTAACCCTAACCCTAACCCTAACCCTAACCCTAACCCTAACCCTAACCCTAACCCTAACCCTAACCCTAACCCTAACCCTAACCCTAACCCTAACCCTAACCCTAACCCTAACCCTAACCCTAACCCTAACCCTAACCCTAACCCTAACCCTAACCCTAACCCTAACCCTAACCCTAACCCTAACCCTAACCCTAACCCTAACCCTAACCCTAACCCTAACCCTAACCCTAACCCTAACCCTAACCCTAACCCTAACCCTAACCCTAACCCTAACCCTAACCCTAACCCTAACCCTAACCCTAACCCTAACCCTAACCCTAACCCTAACCCTAACCCTAACCCTAACCCTAACCCTAACCCTAACCCTAACCCTAACCCTAACCCTAACCCTAACCCTAACCCTAACCCTAACCCTAACCCTAACCCTAACCCTAACCCTAACCCTAACCCTAACCCTAACCCTAACCCTAACCCTAACCCTAACCCTAACCCTAACCCTAACCCTAACCCTAACCCTAACCCTAACCCTAACCCTAACCCTAACCCTAACCCTAACCCTAACCCTAACCCTAACCCTAACCCTAACCCTAACCCTAACCCTAACCCTAACCCTAACCCTAACCCTAACCCTAACCCTAACCCTAACCCTAACCCTAACCCTAACCCTAACCCTAACCCTAACCCTAACCCTAACCCTAACCCTAACCCTAACCCTAACCCTAACCCTAACCCTAACCCTAACCCTAACCCTAACCCTAACCCTAACCCTAACCCTAACCCTAACCCTAACCCTAACCCTAACCCTAACCCTAACCCTAACCCTAACCCTAACCCTAACCCTAACCCTAACCCTAACCCTAACCCTAACCCTAACCCTAACCCTAACCCTAACCCTAACCCTAACCCTAACCCTAACCCTAACCCTAACCCTAACCCTAACCCTAACCCTAACCCTAACCCTAACCCTAACCCTAACCCTAACCCTAACCCTAACCCTAACCCTAACCCTAACCCTAACCCTAACCCTAACCCTAACCCTAACCCTAACCCTAACCCTAACCCTAACCCTAACCCTAACCCTAACCCTAACCCTAACCCTAACCCTAACCCTAACCCTAACCCTAACCCTAACCCTAACCCTAACCCTAACCCTAACCCTAACCCTAACCCTAACCCTAACCCTAACCCTAACCCTAACCCTAACCCTAACCCTAACCCTAACCCTAACCCTAACCCTAACCCTAACCCTAACCCTAACCCTAACCCTAACCCTAACCCTAACCCTAACCCTAACCCTAACCCTAACCCTAACCCTAACCCTAACCCTAACCCTAACCCTAACCCTAACCCTAACCCTAACCCTAACCCTAACCCTAACCCTAACCCTAACCCTAACCCTAACCCTAACCCTAACCCTAACCCTAACCCTAACCCTAACCCTAACCCTAACCCTAACCCTAACCCTAACCCTAACCCTAACCCTAACCCTAACCCTAACCCTAACCCTAACCCTAACCCTAACCCTAACCCTAACCCTAACCCTAACCCTAACCCTAACCCTAACCCTAACCCTAACCCTAACCCTAACCCTAACCCTAACCCTAACCCTAACCCTAACCCTAACCCTAACCCTAACCCTAACCCTAACCCTAACCCTAACCCTAACCCTAACCCTAACCCTAACCCTAACCCTAACCCTAACCCTAACCCTAACCCTAACCCTAACCCTAACCCTAACCCTAACCCTAACCCTAACCCTAACCCTAACCCTAACCCTAACCCTAACCTACCCTAACCCTAACCCTAACCCTAACCCTAACCCTAACCCTAACCCTAACCCTAACCCTAACCCTAACCCTAACCCTAACCCTAACCCTAACCCTAACCCTAACCCTAACCCTAACCCTAACCCTAACCCTAACCCTAACCCTAACCCTAACCCTAACCCTAACCCTAACCCTAACCCTAACCCTAACCCTAACCCTAACCCTAACCCTAACCCTAACCCTAACCCTAACCCTAACCCTAACCCTAACCCTAACCCTAACCCTAACCCTAACCCTAACCCTAACCCTAACCCTAACCCTAACCCTAACCCTAACCCTAACCCTAACCCTAACCCTAACCCTAACCCTAACCCTAACCCTAACCCTAACCCTAACCCTAACCCTAACCCTAACCCTAACCCTAACCCTAACCCTAACCCTAACCCTAACCCTAACCCTAACCCTAACCCTAACCCTAACCCTAACCCTAACCCTAACCCTAACCCTAACCCTAACCCTAACCCTAACCCTAACCCTAACCCTAACCCTAACCCTAACCCTAACCCTAACCCTAACCCTAACCCTAACCCTAACCCTAACCCTAACCCTAACCCTAACCCTAACCCTAACCCTAACCCTAACCCTAACCCTAACCCTAACCCTAACCCTAACCCTAACCCTAACCCTAACCCTAACCCTAACCCTAACCCTAACCCTAACCCTAACCCTAACCCTAACCCTAACCCTAACCCTAACCCTAACCCTAACCCTAACCCTAACCCTAACCCTAACCCTAACCCTAACCCTAACCCTAACCCTAACCCTAACCCTAACCCTAACCCTAACCCTAACCCTAACCCTAACCCTAACCCTAACCCTAACCCTAACCCTAACCCTAACCCTAACCCTAACCCTAACCCTAACCCTAACCCTAACCCTAACCCTAACCCTAACCCTAACCCTAACCCTAACCCTAACCCTAACCCTAACCCTAACCCTAACCCTAACCCTAACCCTAACCCTAACCCTAACCCTAACCCTAACCCTAACCCTAACCCTAACCCTAACCCTAACCCTAACCCTAACCCTAACCCTAACCCTAACCCTAACCCTAACCCTAACCCTAACCCTAACCCTAACCCTAACCCTAACCCTAACCCTAACCCTAACCCTAACCCTAACCCTAACCCTAACCCTAACCCTAACCCTAACCCTAACCCTAACCCTAACCCTAACCCTAACCCTAACCCTAACCCTAACCCTAACCCTAACCCTAACCCTAACCCTAACCCTAACCCTAACCCTAACCCTAACCCTAACCCTAACCCTAACCCTAACCCTAACCCTAACCCTAACCCTAACCCTAACCCTAACCCTAACCCTAACCCTAACCCTAACCCTAACCCTAACCCTAACCCTAACCCTAACCCTAACCCTAACCCTAACCCTAACCCTAACCCTAACCCTAACCCTAACCCTAACCCTAACCCTAACCCTAACCCTAACCCTAACCCTAACCCTAACCCTAACCCTAACCCTAACCCTAACCCTAACCCTAACCCTAACCCTAACCCTAACCCTAACCCTAACCCTAACCCTAACCCTAACCCTAACCCTAACCCTAACCCTAACCCTAACCCTAACCCTAACCCTAACCCTAACCCTAACCCTAACCCTAACCCTAACCCTAACCCTAACCCTAACCCTAACCCTAACCCTAACCCTAACCCTAACCCTAACCCTAACCCTAACCCTAACCCTAACCCTAACCCTAACCCTAACCCTAACCCTAACCCTAACCCTAACCCTAACCCTAACCCTAACCCTAACCCTAACCCTAACCCTAACCCTAACCCTAACCCTAACCCTAACCCTAACCCTAACCCTAACCCTAACCCTAACCCTAACCCTAACCCTAACCCTAACCCTAACCCTAACCCTAACCCTAACCCTAACCCTAACCCTAACCCTAACCCTAACCCTAACCCTAACCCTAACCCTAACCCTAACCCTAACCCTAACCCTAACCCTAACCCTAACCCTAACCCTAACCCCCCCCCCACGAGGTTTGGGACAGCAATAAGGGCACAAAAGATTACATATTTTTAAAAAAAGTTGTAGTTCCCATAGACACGGTCTCTGGACATGGATGCGGGGACGGCCCCTTTAAGAGATGCCTGGTGCTGCGGGGACGGCCCCTTTAAGAGATGCCTGGTGCTGCGGGGAACGCGACAGCAGGGAGCTGCTGGATATCGACCTCGGTTTTTTTAAAAGAAACCCTTTCCCCGGGGATCTGGAGGAGTTGGGGACACGGGTGAGAATCCGATAACTTTATCTAGTCTTTAGATTTTGAGCGTTCACGGGGTGATTTTTATCTTTGAAATCGGGTTTTTTTCTCAGCGACTGAAAAGCGAGCGCCGCGTGAGGCATTCTGGGATATGGAGTTCTCTCGGGTCAAACACGAGGGCAAGACCCGTAAATAAAAGGGTTTACTTGGTCTCTCTGGGGCTGGGGGACCTTTCTTTCCCCCTCCTCTCCCCCCGGGGGGCGGGTGGCAGCGGTTACGGGAGTTTTTATGGGGAATCGGACCTTGGAAATCAAAATTTTGTTCCACGCGGCCGCTGAAAAGCGAGCGCCGCGTGAGGCATTCTGGGATATGGAGTTCTCTCGGGTCAAACACGAGGGCAACGCTCTTAAATAAAAGGGTTTACTCTGGTTTTTTGGGGCTGGGGGACCTTTCTTTCCCCCTCCTCTCCCCCCGGGGGGGTGGGTGGCGGCGGATCCGGGAGTTTTTTTTGGGAATCGGACCTTGGAAATCGGTTTTTTTTTCTGCGCGGCCGCTGAAAAGCGAGCGACGCGTGAGGCATTCTGGGAGATTGAGTTTCGTTTAACGAGCGACCGGGTTTAAAAAGGAGGAAATCGGTGGGAAGTTTAATTAATTGTTTAAAATACCCTCATAATTAAAAGGCATAGCCGGAGGTGGGGGTTTGGAGAAGTAGCTTCATGTTTTTATTTAAAAAATGAGGTGAGGCGGACAGGTAATCAAGCCCCGGGGTCAGCAGACAGTCAGACTCCGTGGCGCCAGAATGACCTGGAGCATTAAAACAGATTCAAAGGTTAAAAAGCAATATTTTTAAAAACATTACCTCAAAAAAAAAAAAAAAAAAAAAAAAAAAAAAAAAAAAAAAAAAAAAAAAAAAAAAAAAAAAAAAAATAACCCCAAACATCTAAGATAAACTAAAGGAACATTAAAACATTAGGTTAAAAAAATATAATTTAAAAATAACGAACACGTGGAGCGAAGGGGGCGGGGCCAGCCCTGCATGAGACAGGACTCATTACATACAGGACAGAAATTCTAACCAATCCCAGGTCAAGGCTAGCCTGCTTGTGGGCGGGAACAAAACTTCAGCCAACAGTAGCACACAGGGGAGGGGCCAGTCCAAGGCTCCGTACTTATAAACAACTGTAAACAAAGTTAAAATCCTTTCTCCCTGATGAAGCTTAAGGATAAGCGAAACGTCGGAGAAAAAAAGATTCCAGGCCGGAGAACTTACTGAACGAAAGAGTTTTTGGATAGTACTGTTGCAGGCAGAGAACCATCGAAGCCAGAGAGCCACCGGAGGGGAGGTGAGACCGGTGGAAAAAGAGCCTTTCCAGGCGGGACAGCCGGCTGAGCTGGGGAGTGTTTGGAGGACGCAGTCCCAGGCAGGAGACCATCTGAGCCAGGGAGCCACCGTGGGGTGAGATTACAGTTACTAGCGGGGACCTCTATTACCAAATAGAAGCTAGTAACATCTTTTAAAACCTTTTGCACCTTTCTACACCCAGGGAATGGCTAACACTATGCGGAACACATGCAGGTTGTCTGACAACCGTACGCATATGAGGTCGGACCCTGGTACACATAGGTGTCTCCCCGTAGCCAGGGATGAATTTGCTACAACAGTGAGAATAATTTATAGAATTTTCCAGACAATCCACCATCTAATATTCTTAAAGGGCCAGAATCAGCCCCCTAAGGGCATCTTAAAACAAGCTGATAAACTAACATGCTTTATAAAACCGGCAAAACCGTCACAGGAAACCCTAACCAAATTGGCTTTGAATTCAGAAAATTGGGCAAAACAGACCAGACAGATTCTAATTGAGCACTATACAACAAACCTGGAAGAATTAGAAAATGAATTTGCTCAGGCTGCAGTGACAGAGCGCCTGGAAGAAATGATGGCGAAAGCCACTAATTGGATTAAAAAGAGTCTTAGACATAAATTCAAAATTCAATCAATTGATGAGGCAAAGAGACATGTGGTGGGATTAGCATCACGGTTGACAGAGCAAGGGACCAGCACACAATTGAGGACAGAACAGCGGACCGGCATACGGACTAGGACGCCCCCACGCCATAGGCCAAATACCTGGGCAGCCTTGTTCCACCAGCCTGCGATCACAGCCCCCTCATGCCGCAGACGGACTGAAAACCCCCCCCCACCCCGTGGGCCAGCTGCCACGACTTTGTCACGCCACCGACGGACACCCCCACCCCGTGAGCCAACTGCCACAACCTCGTCAAGCCACCGACACACCCCCCCACCCTTTGAGCCAGCTGCCATGACTTCAGCACGCCACCGGCAGACCCCCCCACCCCTTGCACCAGTTGCCACGACTTCGTCACACCACCAACACACCCCCCCACCCTTGGAGCCAGCTGCCATGACTTCGTCATGCCACCGATGGACCCCCCCACCCCTTGCACCAGTTGCCACGACTTCGTCACACCACCAACACACACCCCCACCCTTTGAGCCAGCTGCCATGACTTCGTCACGCCACCGACAGACCCCCCCACCCCGTGGGCCAGCGACCCCGACTTCATCACACCACCAGCAGACCACTGAAACCCCCCCTTCCTTGCGGTCCAGGGCAGTGACCCCCCCTTCCCCGCCATCCAGGGCGGCGACTAGCCCTACCCCACCCCACAGGCCAAGGACCAGGATTTCCAATGTGGCCATCATTAGGGACCTGGACATCACACTTGGCTCTCAAGAGCCTGAGCCACGTAGACCCCAGCACTACATGGGGAACCAACATCAGACCGTATTAAACCAAATCACTAGGGATTCCTCAGACCCAAAACAAACAGAAGGGAGAACCCCTCCTACACCAGGGACAAATCCATGCACAACATTCCTGTACCCCAAAACCAGGGTCATGTACCAACCGCTCCCACAGAGACAAAAGAAAGACTGTACCAAACCAACCATCCCAAGAAATACAGCAGTTCTAGAGCCCGAGATCAGTGTCACAAAACAACCCTTTCCACAGAAACAAAGGAGCGACCAGACCGGACAGGTAAACCCAATAGACACAGAAATGAGGACAGGAACAATGAGAGCCCAGACAGACAACACAGTAGGAGAGGCAGAAATAGCTGAAGCCGAGGTAGGGAACACAATAGGGGAGGCAGGGGTAGCAGACATAGAAACAGAAAACACACCAACAGGGGCAGAACCTGACTCTGAAGGGGAAGATGCACAGAGAGTGACGAGGCACCCCAACACCAGCCGAAAAAACATTACCTGGAAATTGGAACCCAGAAAATCAATTTTAATAATAGGAGATTCCAACCTCTCCAAGATAAAAAGATGCCCAAATCCCACCACCCAAATTGATAGCTTTCCAGGAGCTAAATTCATTCATGTCACAGCAATTCTGGACAAATTGGAACCCTGTCCGGAGACCAAAAAGGTGGTGCTCTCAGTTGGCATTAATAATCGAACGCAGAGACCACTGACTGCAACCAAGCAACTGCAGTCATTACTTAAATTGGCTAAGAGCACATTCCCAAATGCTCAGATCTGGGTGCCGGAAATTAACTTCAGTAACTTACTTCCAGAAACAGAGAGGGATACAATCAGAGGAATTAACCAGCATATAAAAAAACAGAATTACATACCAGCAATTAATGCTAGATCCTTTAAAGTGGGGGCTGACCACATCCATTGGACAGATAGCACTGCCCATAACATAATAAACCAGTGGATGAAGTCTTTAAACTAAAAAGGACATTAACCCAAGAGAAGGGTAGATTACACCTGGGAAAAACTGTTATTAATATTTCCCAACTCTTTAACCCCACAGAGGTACAGGAGAGGGTTTTAAACAAGGGCCTTACATTTGTTCCAACCCCAAAACATTGTAAAGTACAAATTCAGGAAGATCTGAAAAGGTTTTACAGGAGAGTAAAACTGACCGATTACTTTAGCGATTCAGAAACAGACAAGCAACCTTTTACACCACCATCAGAATGGACCCCACCAAACAATAAAATAGAGCCAGAAATCCTAAACTTTATTAAACAGACTCAATCACAAATTGAAAAAATCCCTAAACAGACAGACAAGCAAAACCTCACTGGAAGAGAGAGACGGGCAATCATAGAACTTAGAAACAATCTAGATATAATCATAAAACCAGCAGATAAGGGCAGTAGTATAGTGATCATGGATAGGCAACAGTATCTACTTGAAGCTCACAGACAGCTTAATAATACAGCCCACTACACGAAATTAGCAGGACCAATTTACCAGGACACACGAAAAGAGATTGGAAACATTTTAACAGAACTAAAGAAATCTAAACACTTGAATCAGAAACAAGTGGAATACCTAAGGGGGGAACAACCACAACCCAGAAAATTCTACATACTACCCAAAATACACAAGCACCCTGACACATGGACTGTACCAGGAGAAATACCACCAGGAAGACCCATTGTGTCAGACTGTGGTAGTGAATCCTACAGGATAGCAGAATACATTGACTCATTCCTAAACCCCTTATCACAGAAGCACCCTAGCTACATTAAAGACACTTACCACTTCATAGAAATAGTGAACTCACTGACCGTACCCCCGAACGCAATACTCTTTACCATGGACATTGAAAGCCTATACACAAACATAGAAACAGACAGAGGCATACAGGCAGTGGAAAATATCCTTAGAAAGTTCCCCCAACCCCACAGACCAGATGCAGCCATAATCCAGCTATTACACCTAGGACTAACAAAAAATGACTTTGAATTCCAGGAGCAATTCTACCTACAGATTAAGGGCACGGCTATGGGCAAGAAATTTGCCCCGGCCTACGCAAACATATACATGGCAGACTGGGAAAACACAGTCTTTGAAAAGTGTTCCAAGCTCCCGATGTGTTATTACAGATACCTGGATGACATATGGGGAGTCTGGACTCACACAGAAACAGAATTGCAAGAATTTGTAGGTATTCTCAACAGTCACCACCAATCTATTAAACTTAAAGTTACAACACATAGAGAAAGTGTGGATTTCCTGGACACCACAGTATTTAAATTACAACAGGAGAATAACAGCCACAAGCTAGCAACAAAGGTATTCTTTAAAGAAACAGACACACACACACTCCTGCACATAAACAGCCACCATCCAAAACATACCTTTCGGGGGCTGGTGAAGTCACAACTGACACGTTTTCACCGCATATGCACAAACGGAGAGGACTTTAGGGAAGCCACCACAACCCTATTTACTGCACTGAGACAGAGAGGTTACACAAAAAGGTTCCTCAGGCACCTTAAGTCTGATTTCCTGAGGGGACTGAATAGCCCACGGCCAAACAGAGAAGTAGCAAGACTACCACTGATAACGACATACGATACAATGACCAAACTAATACACGGAGTGATTAAAACCCAATTTGGGAAACTAAAAGAGGATGTTGACACACTTAGTCGATACCACATAACGTCGGCATACAAAAGAACTCGGAACCTTCGCGACATGCTGGTTCGGAGCAGGATAAGAAAACAGACAACCCAGAACTGCACAAACCCAAAATGTGGGACGTGTAAATACCTAATAATCCGCAAAATGATACAAAATAGACACACAGGAAAAGCAGCCCTAATTAAACAAAGAATTACATGTGAACAGCACAATGCTGTTTATGCAATTCGATGCAAACAATGCCACATCTTGTATGTAGGAGAAACAGGGAATAGTCTAAGGATGAGGCTCACAGGGCACCTCAGTGCTATTAGAACAAAGGATGTATACAAACCTACCTCCCGACACTTCATGGAGCATGGTCTTGAATCCCTGGAATTTATGGGGTTGGAGACCAACATGAACTGGACAACCTCACAAAGGAAGAGGAGGGAAAAACACTGGATAACAACCCTACAAACTCAGTTACCAAAGGGCTTAAATCAGATCTAAAATGGGGGAAATCCAACATCAAAAAACAAAACTGCCCCGACCTTAATTACCACAAATCCCAACCCCAACTTGATAAACCTCCCAAACCGCAACCACACCACACCCTACCCTAATCACAATAAACAGAGCTAACCCCTACTGTTTAAGCTAACCAAAACCACTAAACCCCACACTGCCCACAACAAACAGACCAAAGCCCCAACCCTAACTACAAACAGACCACATCCATATCCCAAATCCTAACTCCAAATGCACCCCACTCTACCCCTAAAGCCTAACCGTAACTCTAATACAGCAAACCTAATCTCCCACCCCACCCCTAAAATCTAAGCCTAACACACCCCACCCTACTCCTAAACCCTGACCCTCACTTAACCCTACCCCTAATGCAACCCTAACCCATAACTCCAACCCCCCAGCCCTGAATCTAATCACAACTCTCCAAATGCACCCCACTCTACCCCTAAAGCCTAACCGTAACTCTAATACAGCAAACC
This sequence comes from Heptranchias perlo, assembly GCF_035084215.1. NCBI lineage: Eukaryota > Metazoa > Chordata > Chondrichthyes > Hexanchiformes > Hexanchidae > Heptranchias > Heptranchias perlo. The sequence goes on along the minus strand of NC_090359.1, from coordinate 29,824,804 downwards.
TAATCTCCCACCCCACCCCTAAAATCTAAGCCTAACACACCCCACCCTACTCCTAAACCCTGACCCTCACTTAACCCTACCCCTAATGCAACCCTAACCCATAACTCCAACCCCCCAGCCCTGAATCTAATCACAACTCTCCAAATGCACCCCACTCTACCCCTAAAGCCTAACCGTAACTCTAATACAGCAAACCTAATCTCCCACCCCACCCCTAAAATCTAAGCCTAACACACCCCACCCTACTCCTAAACCCTGACCCTCACTTAACCCTACCCCTAATGCAACCCTAACCCATAACTCCAACCCCCCAGCCCTGAATCTAATCACAACTCTCCAAATGCACCCCACTCTACCCCTAAAGCCTAACCGTAACTCTAATACAGCAAACCTAATCTCCCACCCCACCCCTAAAATCTAAGCCTAACACACCCCACCCTACTCCTAAACCCTGACCCTCACTTAACCCTACCCCTAATGCAACCCTAACCCATAACTCCAACCCCCCAGCCCTGAATCTAATCACAACTCTCCAAATGCACCCCACTCTACCCCTAAAGCCTAACCGTAACTCTAATACAGCAAACCTAATCTCCCACCCCACCCCTAAAATCTAAGCCTAACACACCCCACCCTACTCCTAAACCCTGACCCTCACTTAACCCTACCCCTAATGCAACCCTAACCCATAACTCCAACCCCCCAGCCCTGAATCTAATCACAACTCTCCAAATGCACCCCACTCTACCCCTAAAGCCTAACCGTAACTCTAATACAGCAAACCTAATCTCCCACCCCACCCCTAAAATCTAAGCCTAACACACCCCACCCTACTCCTAAACCCTGACCCTCACTTAACCCTACCCCTAATGCAACCCTAACCCATAACTCCAACCCCCCAGCCCTGAATCTAATCCCCTACCCTGATGCACCCTACCCTACCCCTAAACACCTAACCCTAACCCTGATGCACCCTACCCTACCCCTAAACACCTAACCCTAACCCTGATGCACCCAACCCTACCCCTAAAACATAACCCTAACCCCACCCCACCCCTAAACACCTAACCCTAACCCTGATGCACCCCAACCTAACCCCAATATAGCCCTGAACCTAACTGCGACCCTGACCCTCACCTAACCCCAACACTAACCCCAGTGCAGCAACCCTAACCCTAACCTGAACCCCCCAACCTCAATACAACATAACCCTAACACTACGTAAAATAAAGGGTAGAGTTCCAACACCAATAATAATAACTAAATACGACATAGAGGCCATAAATTGGCAAAACCCAGGAACTGATTATAACCCCAGAGGGGGATCAAAGGATTACGGATCAAGAAATTACTAAGAAGCGATCGGCAAGAAAAAGAAGCCAGGTGGTAAGGTAAAGCGTGGGCCAACCAAAAGTGGCAGGTATAAGTGACAAGAAGCTCAAGGGATGAGTGAGAATACGAACACAAGAGGGTGTAACTACCCTCCTGCCCACACCATACAACCTAACATTCAGGAGTGACACGCTTTACATTACCACAGACAAAAAAAGATATAAATGCCAAGAAAAGAAAACCCAGAGAATATATCTTGCAAATACCTTAAATCTAAACTTGATCAGTGAGGTAGATGGTTAAATAACTTTTTGTTCCCCTTTTCCCCCCCCCCACAAAAAAAGCAGCAAGCAACTTATAAAAATAGGGAGCACCAAGGAGGTTTTTTTAAATTTTAAAATCTAAAATATTTAAAAGGTGCACTTAAAATAAAGCATGGCTGGAAATGTGGGTCTGACAGACATGGAACTCATCTTCCCAAACCCCCCCCCCCCCCCCCCACGAGGTTTGGGACAGCAATAAGGGCACAAAAGATTACATATTTTTAAAAAAAGTTGTAGTTCCCATAGACACGGTCTCTGGACATGGATGCGGGGACGGCCCCTTTAAGAGATGCCTGGTGCTGCGGGGACGGCCCCTTTAAGAGATGCCTGGTGCTGCGGGGAACGCGACAGCAGGGAGCTGCTGGATATCGACCTCGGTTTTTTTAAAAGAAACCCTTTCCCCGGGGATCTGGAGGAGTTGGGGACACGGGTGAGAATCCGATAACTTTATCTAGTCTTTAGATTTTGAGCGTTCACGGGGTGATTTTTATCTTTGAAATCGGGTTTTTTTCTCAGCGACTGAAAAGCGAGCGCCGCGTGAGGCATTCTGGGATATGGAGTTCTCTCGGGTCAAACACGAGGGCAAGACCCGTAAATAAAAGGGTTTACTTGGTCTCTCTGGGGCTGGGGGACCTTTCTTTCCCCCTCCTCTCCCCCCGGGGGGCGGGTGGCAGCGGTTACGGGAGTTTTTATGGGGAATCGGACCTTGGAAATCAAAATTTTGTTCCACGCGGCCGCTGAAAAGCGAGCGCCGCGTGAGGCATTCTGGGATATGGAGTTCTCTCGGGTCAAACACGAGGGCAACGCTCTTAAATAAAAGGGTTTACTCTGGTTTTTTGGGGCTGGGGGACCTTTCTTTCCCCCTCCTCTCCCCCCGGGGGGGTGGGTGGCGGCGGATCCGGGAGTTTTTTTTGGGAATCGGACCTTGGAAATCGGTTTTTTTTTTCTGCGCGGCCGCTGAAAAGCGAGCGACGCGTGAGGCATTCTGGGAGATTGAGTTTCGTTTAACGAGCGACCGGGTTTAAAAAGGAGGAAATCGGTGGGAAGTTTAATTAATTGTTTAAAATACCCTCATAATTAAAAGGCATAGCCGGAGGTGGGGGTTTGGAGAAGTAGCTTCATGTTTTTATTTAAAAAATGAGGTGAGGCGGACAGGTAATCAAGCCCCGGGGTCAGCAGACAGTCAGACTCCGTGGCGCCAGAATGACCTGGAGCATTAAAACAGATTCAAAGGTTAAAAAGCAATATTTTTAAAAACATTACCTCAAAAAAAAAAAAAAAAAAAAAAAAAAAAAAAAAAAAAAAAAAAAAAAAATAACCCCAAACATCTAAGATAAACTAAAGGAACATTAAAACATTAGGTTAAAAAAATATAATTTAAAAATAACGAACACGTGGAGCGAAGGGGGCGGGGCCAGCCCTGCATGAGACAGGACTCATTACATACAGGACAGAAATTCTAACCAATCCCAGGTCAAGGCTAGCCTGCTTGTGGGCGGGAACAAAACTTCAGCCAACAGTAGCACACAGGGGAGGGGCCAGTCCAAGGCTCCGTACTTATAAACAACTGTAAACAAAGTTAAAATCCTTTCTCCCTGATGAAGCTTAAGGATAAGCGAAACGTCGGAGAAAAAAAGATTCCAGGCCGGAGAACTTACTGAACGAAAGAGTTTTTGGATAGTACTGTTGCAGGCAGAGAACCATCGAAGCCAGAGAGCCACCGGAGGGGAGGTGAGACCGGTGGAAAAAGAGCCTTTCCAGGCGGGACAGCCGGCTGAGCTGGGGAGTGTTTGGAGGACGCAGTCCCAGGCAGGAGACCATCTGAGCCAGGGAGCCACCGTGGGGTGAGATTACAGTTACTAGCGGGGACCTCTATTACCAAATAGAAGCTAGTAACATCTTTTAAAACCTTTTGCACCTTTCTACACCCAGGGAATGGCTAACACTATGCGGAACACATGCAGGTTGTCTGACAACCGTACGCATATGAGGTCGGACCCTGGTACACATAGGTGTCTCCCCGTAGCCAGGGATGAATTTGCTACAACAGTGAGAATAATTTATAGAATTTTCCAGACAATCCACCATCTAATATTCTTAAAGGGCCAGAATCAGCCCCCTAAGGGCATCTTAAAACAAGCTGATAAACTAACATGCTTTATAAAACCGGCAAAACCGTCACAGGAAACCCTAACCAAATTGGCTTTGAATTCAGAAAATTGGGCAAAACAGACCAGACAGATTCTAATTGAGCACTATACAACAAACCTGGAAGAATTAGAAAATGAATTTGCTCAGGCTGCAGTGACAGAGCGCCTGGAAGAAATGATGGCGAAAGCCACTAATTGGATTAAAAAGAGTCTTAGACATAAATTCAAAATTCAATCAATTGATGAGGCAAAGAGACATGTGGTGGGATTAGCATCACGGTTGACAGAGCAAGGGACCAGCACACAATTGAGGACAGAACAGCGGACCGGCATACGGACTAGGACGCCCCCACGCCATAGGCCAAATACCTGGGCAGCCTTGTTCCACCAGCCTGCGATCACAGCCCCCTCATGCCGCAGACGGACTGAAAACCCCCCCCCACCCCGTGGGCCAGCTGCCACGACTTTGTCACGCCACCGACGGACACCCCCACCCCGTGAGCCAACTGCCACAACCTCGTCAAGCCACCGACACACCCCCCCACCCTTTGAGCCAGCTGCCATGACTTCAGCACGCCACCGGCAGACCCCCCCACCCCTTGCACCAGTTGCCACGACTTCGTCACACCACCAACACACCCCCCCACCCTTGGAGCCAGCTGCCATGACTTCGTCATGCCACCGATGGACCCCCCCACCCCTTGCACCAGTTGCCACGACTTCGTCACACCACCAACACACACCCCCACCCTTTGAGCCAGCTGCCATGACTTCGTCACGCCACCGACAGACCCCCCCACCCCGTGGGCCAGCGACCCCGACTTCATCACACCACCAGCAGACCACTGAAACCCCCCCTTCCTTGCGGTCCAGGGCAGTGACCCCCCCTTCCCCGCCATCCAGGGCGGCGACTAGCCCTACCCCACCCCACAGGCCAAGGACCAGGATTTCCAATGTGGCCATCATTAGGGACCTGGACATCACACTTGGCTCTCAAGAGCCTGAGCCACGTAGACCCCAGCACTACATGGGGAACCAACATCAGACCGTATTAAACCAAATCACTAGGGATTCCTCAGACCCAAAACAAACAGAAGGGAGAACCCCTCCTACACCAGGGACAAATCCATGCACAACATTCCTGTACCCCAAAACCAGGGTCATGTACCAACCGCTCCCACAGAGACAAAAGAAAGACTGTACCAAACCAACCATCCCAAGAAATACAGCAGTTCTAGAGCCCGAGATCAGTGTCACAAAACAACCCTTTCCACAGAAACAAAGGAGCGACCAGACCGGACAGGTAAACCCAATAGACACAGAAATGAGGACAGGAACAATGAGAGCCCAGACAGACAACACAGTAGGAGAGGCAGAAATAGCTGAAGCCGAGGTAGGGAACACAATAGGGGAGGCAGGGGTAGCAGACATAGAAACAGAAAACACACCAACAGGGGCAGAACCTGACTCTGAAGGGGAAGATGCACAGAGAGTGACGAGGCACCCCAACACCAGCCGAAAAAACATTACCTGGAAATTGGAACCCAGAAAATCAATTTTAATAATAGGAGATTCCAACCTCTCCAAGATAAAAAGATGCCCAAATCCCACCACCCAAATTGATAGCTTTCCAGGAGCTAAATTCATTCATGTCACAGCAATTCTGGACAAATTGGAACCCTGTCCGGAGACCAAAAAGGTGGTGCTCTCAGTTGGCATTAATAATCGAACGCAGAGACCACTGACTGCAACCAAGCAACTGCAGTCATTACTTAAATTGACTAAGAGCACATTCCCAAATGCTCAGATCTGGGTGCCGGAAATTAACTTCAGTAACTTACTTCCAGAAACAGAGAGGGATACAATCAGAGGAATTAACCAGCATATAAAAAAACAGAATTACATACCAGCAATTAATGCTAGATCCTTTAAAGTGGGGGCTGACCACATCCATTGGACAGATAGCACTGCCCATAACATAATAAACCAGTGGATGAAGTCTTTAAACTAAAAAGGACATTAACCCAAGAGAAGGGTAGATTACACCTGGGAAAAACTGTTATTAATATTTCCCAACTCTTTAACCCCACAGAGGTACAGGAGAGGGTTTTAAACAAGGGCCTTACATTTGTTCCAACCCCAAAACATTGTAAAGTACAAATTCAGGAAGATCTGAAAAGGTTTTACAGGAGAGTAAAACTGACCGATTACTTTAGCGATTCAGAAACAGACAAGCAACCTTTTACACCACCATCAGAATGGACCCCACCAAACAATAAAATAGAGCCAGAAATCCTAAACTTTATTAAACAGACTCAATCACAAATTGAAAAAATCCCTAAACAGACAGACAAGCAAAACCTCACTGGAAGAGAGAGACGGGCAATCATAGAACTTAGAAACAATCTAGATATAATCATAAAACCAGCAGATAAGGGCAGTAGTATAGTGATCATGGATAGGCAACAGTATCTACTTGAAGCTCACAGACAGCTTAATAATACAGCCCACTACACGAAATTAGCAGGACCAATTTACCAGGACACACGAAAAGAGATTGGAAACATTTTAACAGAACTAAAGAAATCTAAACACTTGAATCAGAAACAAGTGGAATACCTAAGGGGGGAACAACCACAACCCAGAAAATTCTACATACTACCCAAAATACACAAGCACCCTGACACATGGACTGTACCAGGAGAAATACCACCAGGAAGACCCATTGTGTCAGACTGTGGTAGTGAATCCTACAGGATAGCAGAATACATTGACTCATTCCTAAACCCCTTATCACAGAAGCACCCTAGCTACATTAAAGACACTTACCACTTCATAGAAATAGTGAACTCACTGACCGTACCCCCGAACGCAATACTCTTTACCATGGACATTGAAAGCCTATACACAAACATAGAAACAGACAGAGGCATACAGGCAGTGGAAAATATCCTTAGAAAGTTCCCCCAACCCCACAGACCAGATGCAGCCATAATCCAGCTATTACACCTAGGACTAACAAAAAATGACTTTGAATTCCAGGAGCAATTCTACCTACAGATTAAGGGCACGGCTATGGGCAAGAAATTTGCCCCGGCCTACGCAAACATATACATGGCAGACTGGGAAAACACAGTCTTTGAAAAGTGTTCCAAGCTCCCGATGTGTTATTACAGATACCTGGATGACATATGGGGAGTCTGGACTCACACAGAAACAGAATTGCAAGAATTTGTAGGTATTCTCAACAGTCACCACCAATCTATTAAACTTAAAGTTACAACACATAGAGAAAGTGTGGATTTCCTGGACACCACAGTATTTAAATTACAACAGGAGAATAACAGCCACAAGCTAGCAACAAAGGTATTCTTTAAAGAAACAGACACACACACACTCCTGCACATAAACAGCCACCATCCAAAACATACCTTTCGGGGGCTGGTGAAGTCACAACTGACACGTTTTCACCGCATATGCACAAACGGAGAGGACTTTAGGGAAGCCACCACAACCCTATTTACTGCACTGAGACAGAGAGGTTACACAAAAAGGTTCCTCAGGCACCTTAAGTCTGATTTCCTGAGGGGACTGAATAGCCCACGGCCAAACAGAGAAGTAGCAAGACTACCACTGATAACGACATACGATACAATGACCAAACTAATACACGGAGTGATTAAAACCCAATTTGGGAAACTAAAAGAGGATGTTGACACACTTAGTCGATACCACATAACGTCGGCATACAAAAGAACTCGGAACCTTCGCGACATGCTGGTTCGGAGCAGGATAAGAAAACAGACAACCCAGAACTGCACAAACCCAAAATGTGGGACGTGTAAATACCTAATAATCCGCAAAATGATACAAAATAGACACACAGGAAAAGCAGCCCTAATTAAACAAAGAATTACATGTGAACAGCACAATGCTGTTTATGCAATTCGATGCAAACAATGCCACATCTTGTATGTAGGAGAAACAGGGAATAGTCTAAGGATGAGGCTCACAGGGCACCTCAGTGCTATTAGAACAAAGGATGTATACAAACCTACCTCCCGACACTTCATGGAGCATGGTCTTGAATCCCTGGAATTTATGGGGTTGGAGACCAACATGAACTGGACAACCTCACAAAGGAAGAGGAGGGAAAAACACTGGATAACAACCCTACAAACTCAGTTACCAAAGGGCTTAAATCAGATCTAAAATGGGGGAAATCCAACATCAAAAAACAAAACTGCCCCGACCTTAATTACCACAAATCCCAACCCCAACTTGATAAACCTCCCAAACCGCAACCACACCACACCCTACCCTAATCACAATAAACAGAGCTAACCCCTACTGTTTAAGCTAACCAAAACCACTAAACCCCACACTGCCCACAACAAACAGACCAAAGCCCCAACCCTAACTACAAACAGACCACATCCATATCCCAAATCCTAACTCCAAATGCACCCCACTCTACCCCTAAAGCCTAACCGTAACTCTAATACAGCAAACCTAATCTCCCACCCCACCCCTAAAATCTAAGCCTAACACACCCCACCCTACTCCTAAACCCTGACCCTCACTTAACCCTACCCCTAATGCAACCCTAACCCATAACTCCAACCCCCCAGCCCTGAATCTAATCACAACTCTCCAAATGCACCCCACTCTACCCCTAAAGCCTAACCGTAACTCTAATACAGCAAACCTAATCTCCCACCCCACCCCTAAAATCTAAGCCTAACACACCCCACCCTACTCCTAAACCCTGACCCTCACTTAACCCTACCCCTAATGCAACCCTAACCCATAACTCCAACCCCCCAGCCCTGAATCTAATCACAACTCTCCAAATGCACCCCACTCTACCCCTAAAGCCTAACCGTAACTCTAATACAGCAAACCTAATCTCCCACCCCACCCCTAAAATCTAAGCCTAACACACCCCACCCTACTCCTAAACCCTGACCCTCACTTAACCCTACCCCTAATGCAACCCTAACCCATAACTCCAACCCCCCAGCCCTGAATCTAATCACAACTCTCCAAATGCACCCCACTCTACCCCTAAAGCCTAACCGTAACTCTAATACAGCAAACCTAATCTCCCACCCCACCCCTAAAATCTAAGCCTAACACACCCCACCCTACTCCTAAACCCTGACCCTCACTTAACCCTACCCCTAATGCAACCCTAACCCATAACTCCAACCCCCCAGCCCTGAATCTAATCACAACTCTCCAAATGCACCCCACTCTACCCCTAAAGCCTAACCGTAACTCTAATACAGCAAACCTAATCTCCCACCCCACCCCTAAAATCTAAGCCTAACACACCCCACCCTACTCCTAAACCCTGACCCTCACTTAACCCTACCCCTAATGCAACCCTAACCCATAACTCCAACCCCCCAGCCCTGAATCTAATCACAACTCTCCAAATGCACCCCACTCTACCCCTAAAGCCTAACCGTAACTCTAATACAGCAAACCTAATCTCCCACCCCACCCCTAAAATCTAAGCCTAACACACCCCACCCTACTCCTAAACCCTGACCCTCACTTAACCCTACCCCTAATGCAACCCTAACCCATAACTCCAACCCCCCAGCCCTGAATCTAATCCCCTACCCTGATGCACCCTACCCTACCCCTAAACACCTAACCCTAACCCTGATGCACCCTACCCTACCCCTAAACACCTAACCCTAACCCTGATGCACCCAACCCTACCCCTAAAACATAACCCTAACCCCACCCCACCCCTAAACACCTAACCCTAACCCTGATGCACCCCAACCTAACCCCAATATAGCCCTGAACCTAACTGCGACCCTGACCCTCACCTAACCCCAACACTAACCCCAGTGCAGCAACCCTAACCCTAACCTGAACCCCCCAACCTCAATACAACATAACCCTAACACTACGTAAAATAAAGGGTAGAGTTCCAACACCAATAATAATAACTAAATACGACATAGAGGCCATAAATTGGCAAAACCCAGGAACTGATTATAACCCCAGAGGGGGATCAAAGGATTACGGATCAAGAAATTACTAAGAAGCGATCGGCAAGAAAAAGAAGCCAGGTGGTAAGGTAAAGCGTGGGCCAACCAAAAGTGGCAGGTATAAGTGACAAGAAGCTCAAGGGATGAGTGAGAATACGAACACAAGAGGGTGTAACTACCCTCCTGCCCACACCATACAACCTAACATTCAGGAGTGACACGCTTTACATTACCACAGACAAAAAAAGATATAAATGCCAAGAAAAGAAAACCCAGAGAATATATCTTGCAAATACCTTAAATCTAAACTTGATCAGTGAGGTAGATGGTTAAATAACTTTTTGTTCCCCTTTTCCCCCCCCCCACAAAAAAAGCAGCAAGCAACTTATAAAAATAGGGAGCACCAAGGAGGTTTTTTTAAATTTTAAAATCTAAAATATTTAAAAGGTGCACTTAAAATAAAGCATGGCTGGAAATGTGGGTCTGACAGACATGGAACTCATCTTCCCAAACCCCCCCCCCCCCCCCCCACGAGGTTTGGGACAGCAATAAGGGCACAAAAGATTACATATTTTTAAAAAAAGTTGTAGTTCCCATAGACACGGTCTCTGGACATGGATGCGGGGACGGCCCCTTTAAGAGATGCCTGGTGCTGCGGGGACGGCCCCTTTAAGAGATGCCTGGTGCTGCGGGGAACGCGACAGCAGGGAGCTGCTGGATATCGACCTCGGTTTTTTTAAAAGAAACCCTTTCCCCGGGGATCTGGAGGAGTTGGGGACACGGGTGAGAATCCGATAACTTTATCTAGTCTTTAGATTTTGAGCGTTCACGGGGTGATTTTTATCTTTGAAATCGGGTTTTTTTCTCAGCGACTGAAAAGCGAGCGCCGCGTGAGGCATTCTGGGATATGGAGTTCTCTCGGGTCAAACACGAGGGCAAGACCCGTAAATAAAAGGGTTTACTTGGTCTCTCTGGGGCTGGGGGACCTTTCTTTCCCCCTCCTCTCCCCCCGGGGGGCGGGTGGCAGCGGTTACGGGAGTTTTTATGGGGAATCGGACCTTGGAAATCAAAATTTTGTTCCACGCGGCCGCTGAAAAGCGAGCGCCGCGTGAGGCATTCTGGGATATGGAGTTCTCTCGGGTCAAACACGAGGGCAACGCTCTTAAATAAAAGGGTTTACTCTGGTTTTTTGGGGCTGGGGGACCTTTCTTTCCCCCTCCTCTCCCCCCGGGGGGGTGGGTGGCGGCGGATCCGGGAGTTTTTTTTGGGAATCGGACCTTGGAAATCGGTTTTTTTTCTGCGCGGCCGCTGAAAAGCGAGCGACACGTGAGGCATTCTGGGAGATTGAGTTTCGTTTAACGAGCGACCGGGTTTAAAAAGGAGGAAATCGGTGGGAAGTTTAATTAATTGTTTAAAATACCCTCATAATTAAAAGGCATAGCCGGAGGTGGGGGTTTGGAGAAGTAGCTTCATGTTTTTATTTAAAAAATGAGGTGAGGCGGACAGGTAATCAAGCCCCGGGGTCAGCAGACAGTCAGACTCCGTGGCGCCAGAATGACCTGGAGCATTAAAACAGATTCAAAGGTTAAAAAGCAATATTTTTAAAAACATTACCTCAAAAAAAAAAAAAAAAAAAAAAAAAAAAAAAAAAAAAAAAAAAAAAAAAAAAAAAAAAAAAAAAAAAAAAAAAAAATAACCCCAAACATCTAAGATAAACTAAAGGAACATTAAAACATTAGGTTAAAAAAATATAATTTAAAAATAACGAACACGTGGAGCGAAGGGGGCGGGGCCAGCCCTGCATGAGACAGGACTCATTACATACAGGACAGAAATTCTAACCAATCCCAGGTCAAGGCTAGCCTGCTTGTGGGCGGGAACAAAACTTCAGCCAACAGTAGCACACAGGGGAGGGGCCAGTCCAAGGCTCCGTACTTATAAACAACTGTAAACAAAGTTAAAATCCTTTCTCCCTGATGAAGCTTAAGGATAAGCGAAACGTCGGAGAAAAAAAGATTCCAGGCCGGAGAACTTACTGAACGAAAGAGTTTTTGGATAGTACTGTTGCAGGCAGAGAACCATCGAAGCCAGAGAGCCACCGGAGGGGAGGTGAGACCGGTGGAAAAAGAGCCTTTCCAGGCGGGACAGCCGGCTGAGCTGGGGAGTGTTTGGAGGACGCAGTCCCAGGCAGGAGACCATCTGAGCCAGGGAGCCACCGTGGGGTGAGATTACAGTTACTAGCGGGGACCTCTATTACCAAATAGAAGCTAGTAACATCTTTTAAAACCTTTTGCACCTTTCTACACCCAGGGAATGGCTAACACTATGCGGAACACATGCAGGTTGTCTGACAACCGTACGCATATGAGGTCGGACCCTGGTACACATAGGTGTCTCCCCGTAGCCAGGGATGAATTTGCTACAACAGTGAGAATAATTTATAGAATTTTCCAGACAATCCACCATCTAATATTCTTAAAGGGCCAGAATCAGCCCCCTAAGGGCATCTTAAAACAAGCTGATAAACTAACATGCTTTATAAAACCGGCAAAACCGTCACAGGAAACCCTAACCAAATTGGCTTTGAATTCAGAAAATTGGGCAAAACAGACCAGACAGATTCTAATTGAGCACTATACAACAAACCTGGAAGAATTAGAAAATGAATTTGCTCAGGCTGCAGTGACAGAGCGCCTGGAAGAAATGATGGCGAAAGCCACTAATTGGATTAAAAAGAGTCTTAGACATAAATTCAAAATTCAATCAATTGATGAGGCAAAGAGACATGTGGTGGGATTAGCATCACGGTTGACAGAGCAAGGGACCAGCACACAATTGAGGACAGAACAGCGGACCGGCATACGGACTAGGACGCCCCCACGCCATAGGCCAAATACCTGGGCAGCCTTGTTCCACCAGCCTGCGATCACAGCCCCCTCATGCCGCAGACGGACTGAAAACCCCCCCCCACCCCGTGGGCCAGCTGCCACGACTTTGTCACGCCACCGACGGACACCCCCACCCCGTGAGCCAACTGCCACAACCTCGTCAAGCCACCGACACACCCCCCCACCCTTTGAGCCAGCTGCCATGACTTCAGCACGCCACCGGCAGACCCCCCCACCCCTTGCACCAGTTGCCACGACTTCGTCACACCACCAACACACCCCCCCACCCTTGGAGCCAGCTGCCATGACTTCGTCATGCCACCGATGGACCCCCCCACCCCTTGCACCAGTTGCCACGACTTCGTCACACCACCAACACACACCCCCACCCTTTGAGCCAGCTGCCATGACTTCGTCACGCCACCGACAGACCCCCCCACCCCGTGGGCCAGCGACCCCGACTTCATCACACCACCAGCAGACCACTGAAACCCCCCCTTCCTTGCGGTCCAGGGCAGTGACCCCCCCTTCCCCGCCATCCAGGGCGGCGACTAGCCCTACCCCACCCCACAGGCCAAGGACCAGGATTTCCAATGTGGCCATCATTAGGGACCTGGACATCACACTTGGCTCTCAAGAGCCTGAGCCACGTAGACCCCAGCACTACATGGGGAACCAACATCAGACCGTATTAAACCAAATCACTAGGGATTCCTCAGACCCAAAACAAACAGAAGGGAGAACCCCTCCTACACCAGGGACAAATCCATGCACAACATTCCTGTACCCCAAAACCAGGGTCATGTACCAACCGCTCCCACAGAGACAAAAGAAAGACTGTACCAAACCAACCATCCCAAGAAATACAGCAGTTCTAGAGCCCGAGATCAGTGTCACAAAACAACCCTTTCCACAGAAACAAAGGAGCGACCAGACCGGACAGGTAAACCCAATAGACACAGAAATGAGGACAGGAACAATGAGAGCCCAGACAGACAACACAGTAGGAGAGGCAGAAATAGCTGAAGCCGAGGTAGGGAACACAATAGGGGAGGCAGGGGTAGCAGACATAGAAACAGAAAACACACCAACAGGGGCAGAACCTGACTCTGAAGGGGAAGATGCACAGAGAGTGACGAGGCACCCCAACACCAGCCGAAAAAACATTACCTGGAAATTGGAACCCAGAAAATCAATTTTAATAATAGGAGATTCCAACCTCTCCAAGATAAAAAGATGCCCAAATCCCACCACCCAAATTGATAGCTTTCCAGGAGCTAAATTCATTCATGTCACAGCAATTCTGGACAAATTGGAACCCTGTCCGGAGACCAAAAAGGTGGTGCTCTCAGTTGGCATTAATAATCGAACGCAGAGACCACTGACTGCAACCAAGCAACTGCAGTCATTACTTAAATTGGCTAAGAGCACATTCCCAAATGCTCAGATCTGGGTGCCGGAAATTAACTTCAGTAACTTACTTCCAGAAACAGAGAGGGATACAATCAGAGGAATTAACCAGCATATAAAAAAACAGAATTACATACCAGCAATTAATGCTAGATCCTTTAAAGTGGGGGCTGACCACATCCATTGGACAGATAGCACTGCCCATAACATAATAAACCAGTGGATGAAGTCTTTAAACTAAAAAGGACATTAACCCAAGAGAAGGGTAGATTACACCTGGGAAAAACTGTTATTAATATTTCCCAACTCTTTAACCCCACAGAGGTACAGGAGAGGGTTTTAAACAAGGGCCTTACATTTGTTCCAACCCCAAAACATTGTAAAGTACAAATTCAGGAAGATCTGAAAAGGTTTTACAGGAGAGTAAAACTGACCGATTACTTTAGCGATTCAGAAACAGACAAGCAACCTTTTACACCACCATCAGAATGGACCCCACCAAACAATAAAATAGAGCCAGAAATCCTAAACTTTATTAAACAGACTCAATCACAAATTGAAAAAATCCCTAAACAGACAGACAAGCAAAACCTCACTGGAAGAGAGAGACGGGCAATCATAGAACTTAGAAACAATCTAGATATAATCATAAAACCAGCAGATAAGGGCAGTAGTATAGTGATCATGGATAGGCAACAGTATCTACTTGAAGCTCACAGACAGCTTAATAATACAGCCCACTACACGAAATTAGCAGGACCAATTTACCAGGACACACGAAAAGAGATTGGAAACATTTTAACAGAACTAAAGAAATCTAAACACTTGAATCAGAAACAAGTGGAATACCTAAGGGGGGAACAACCACAACCCAGAAAATTCTACATACTACCCAAAATACACAAGCACCCTGACACATGGACTGTACCAGGAGAAATACCACCAGGAAGACCCATTGTGTCAGACTGTGGTAGTGAATCCTACAGGATAGCAGAATACATTGACTCATTCCTAAACCCCTTATCACAGAAGCACCCTAGCTACATTAAAGACACTTACCACTTCATAGAAATAGTGAACTCACTGACCGTACCCCCGAACGCAATACTCTTTACCATGGACATTGAAAGCCTATACACAAACATAGAAACAGACAGAGGCATACAGGCAGTGGAAAATATCCTTAGAAAGTTCCCCCAACCCCACAGACCAGATGCAGCCATAATCCAGCTATTACACCTAGGACTAACAAAAAATGACTTTGAATTCCAGGAGCAATTCTACCTACAGATTAAGGGCACGGCTATGGGCAAGAAATTTGCCCCGGCCTACGCAAACATATACATGGCAGACTGGGAAAACACAGTCTTTGAAAAGTGTTCCAAGCTCCCGATGTGTTATTACAGATACCTGGATGACATATGGGGAGTCTGGACTCACACAGAAACAGAATTGCAAGAATTTGTAGGTATTCTCAACAGTCACCACCAATCTATTAAACTTAAAGTTACAACACATAGAGAAAGTGTGGATTTCCTGGACACCACAGTATTTAAATTACAACAGGAGAATAACAGCCACAAGCTAGCAACAAAGGTATTCTTTAAAGAAACAGACACACACACACTCCTGCACATAAACAGCCACCATCCAAAACATACCTTTCGGGGGCTGGTGAAGTCACAACTGACACGTTTTCACCGCATATGCACAAACGGAGAGGACTTTAGGGAAGCCACCACAACCCTATTTACTGCACTGAGACAGAGAGGTTACACAAAAAGGTTCCTCAGGCACCTTAAGTCTGATTTCCTGAGGGGACTGAATAGCCCACGGCCAAACAGAGAAGTAGCAAGACTACCACTGATAACGACATACGATACAATGACCAAACTAATACACGGAGTGATTAAAACCCAATTTGGGAAACTAAAAGAGGATGTTGACACACTTAGTCGATACCACATAACGTCGGCATACAAAAGAACTCGGAACCTTCGCGACATGCTGGTTCGGAGCAGGATAAGAAAACAGACAACCCAGAACTGCACAAACCCAAAATGTGGGACGTGTAAATACCTAATAATCCGCAAAATGATACAAAATAGACACACAGGAAAAGCAGCCCTAATTAAACAAAGAATTACATGTGAACAGCACAATGCTGTTTATGCAATTCGATGCAAACAATGCCACATCTTGTATGTAGGAGAAACAGGGAATAGTCTAAGGATGAGGCTCACAGGGCACCTCAGTGCTATTAGAACAAAGGATGTATACAAACCTACCTCCCGACACTTCATGGAGCATGGTCTTGAATCCCTGGAATTTATGGGGTTGGAGACCAACATGAACTGGACAACCTCACAAAGGAAGAGGAGGGAAAAACACTGGATAACAACCCTACAAACTCAGTTACCAAAGGGCTTAAATCAGATCTAAAATGGGGGAAATCCAACATCAAAAAACAAAACTGCCCCGACCTTAATTACCACAAATCCCAACCCCAACTTGATAAACCTCCCAAACCGCAACCACACCACACCCTACCCTAATCACAATAAACAGAGCTAACCCCTACTGTTTAAGCTAACCAAAACCACTAAACCCCACACTGCCCACAACAAACAGACCAAAGCCCCAACCCTAACTACAAACAGACCACATCCATATCCCAAATCCTAACTCCAAATGCACCCCACTCTACCCCTAAAGCCTAACCGTAACTCTAATACAGCAAACCTAATCTCCCACCCCACCCCTAAAATCTAAGCCTAACACACCCCACCCTACTCCTAAACCCTGACCCTCACTTAACCCTACCCCTAATGCAACCCTAACCCATAACTCCAACCCCCCAGCCCTGAATCTAATCACAACTCTCCAAATGCACCCCACTCTACCCCTAAAGCCTAACCGTAACTCTAATACAGCAAACCTAATCTCCCACCCCACCCCTAAAATCTAAGCCTAACACACCCCACCCTACTCCTAAACCCTGACCCTCACTTAACCCTACCCCTAATGCAACCCTAACCCATAACTCCAACCCCCCAGCCCTGAATCTAATCACAACTCTCCAAATGCACCCCACTCTACCCCTAAAGCCTAACCGTAACTCTAATACAGCAAACCTAATCTCCCACCCCACCCCTAAAATCTAAGCCTAACACACCCCACCCTACTCCTAAACCCTGACCCTCACTTAACCCTACCCCTAATGCAACCCTAACCCATAACTCCAACCCCCCAGCCCTGAATCTAATCACAACTCTCCAAATGCACCCCACTCTACCCCTAAAGCCTAACCGTAACTCTAATACAGCAAACCTAATCTCCCACCCCACCCCTAAAATCTAAGCCTAACACACCCCACCCTACTCCTAAACCCTGACCCTCACTTAACCCTACCCCTAATGCAACCCTAACCCATAACTCCAACCCCCCAGCCCTGAATCTAATCACAACTCTCCAAATGCACCCCACTCTACCCCTAAAGCCTAACCGTAACTCTAATACAGCAAACCTAATCTCCCACCCCACCCCTAAAATCTAAGCCTAACACACCCCACCCTACTCCTAAACCCTGACCCTCACTTAACCCTACCCCTAATGCAACCCTAACCCATAACTCCAACCCCCCAGCCCTGAATCTAATCACAACTCTCCAAATGCACCCCACTCTACCCCTAAAGCCTAACCGTAACTCTAATACAGCAAACCTAATCTCCCACCCCACCCCTAAAATCTAAGCCTAACACACCCCACCCTACTCCTAAACCCTGACCCTCACTTAACCCTACCCCTAATGCAACCCTAACCCATAACTCCAACCCCCCAGCCCTGAATCTAATCCCCTACCCTGATGCACCCTACCCTACCCCTAAACACCTAACCCTAACCCTGATGCACCCTACCCTACCCCTAAACACCTAACCCTAACCCTGATGCACCCAACCCTACCCCTAAAACATAACCCTAACCCCACCCCACCCCTAAACACCTAACCCTAACCCTGATGCACCCCAACCTAACCCCAATATAGCCCTGAACCTAACTGCGACCCTGACCCTCACCTAACCCCAACACTAACCCCAGTGCAGCAACCCTAACCCTAACCTGAACCCCCCAACCTCAATACAACATAACCCTAACACTACGTAAAATAAAGGGTAGAGTTCCAACACCAATAATAATAACTAAATACGACATAGAGGCCATAAATTGGCAAAACCCAGGAACTGATTATAACCCCAGAGGGGGATCAAAGGATTACGGATCAAGAAATTACTAAGAAGCGATCGGCAAGAAAAAGAAGCCAGGTGGTAAGGTAAAGCGTGGGCCAACCAAAAGTGGCAGGTATAAGTGACAAGAAGCTCAAGGGATGAGTGAGAATACGAACACAAGAGGGTGTAACTACCCTCCTGCCCACACCATACAACCTAACATTCAGGAGTGACACGCTTTACATTACCACAGACAAAAAAAGATATAAATGCCAAGAAAAGAAAACCCAGAGAATATATCTTGCAAATACCTTAAATCTAAACTTGATCAGTGAGGTAGATGGTTAAATAACTTTTTGTTCCCCTTTTCCCCCCCCCCACAAAAAAAGCAGCAAGCAACTTATAAAAATAGGGAGCACCAAGGAGGTTTTTTTAAATTTTAAAATCTAAAATATTTAAAAGGTGCACTTAAAATAAAGCATGGCTGGAAATGTGGGTCTGACAGACATGGAACTCATCTTCCCAAACCCCCCCCCCCCCCCCCCACGAGGTTTGGGACAGCAATAAGGGCACAAAAGATTACATATTTTTAAAAAAAGTTGTAGTTCCCATAGACACGGTCTCTGGACATGGATGCGGGGACGGCCCCTTTAAGAGATGCCTGGTGCTGCGGGGACGGCCCCTTTAAGAGATGCCTGGTGCTGCGGGGAACGCGACAGCAGGGAGCTGCTGGATATCGACCTCGGTTTTTTTAAAAGAAACCCTTTCCCCGGGGATCTGGAGGAGTTGGGGACACGGGTGAGAATCCGATAACTTTATCTAGTCTTTAGATTTTGAGCGTTCACGGGGTGATTTTTATCTTTGAAATCGGGTTTTTTTCTCAGCGACTGAAAAGCGAGCGCCGCGTGAGGCATTCTGGGATATGGAGTTCTCTCGGGTCAAACACGAGGGCAAGACCCGTAAATAAAAGGGTTTACTTGGTCTCTCTGGGGCTGGGGGACCTTTCTTTCCCCCTCCTCTCCCCCCGGGGGGCGGGTGGCAGCGGTTACGGGAGTTTTTATGGGGAATCGGACCTTGGAAATCAAAATTTTGTTCCACGCGGCCGCTGAAAAGCGAGCGCCGCGTGAGGCATTCTGGGATATGGAGTTCTCTCGGGTCAAACACGAGGGCAACGCTCTTAAATAAAAGGGTTTACTCTGGTTTTTTGGGGCTGGGGGACCTTTCTTTCCCCCTCCTCTCCCCCCGGGGGGGTGGGTGGCGGCGGATCCGGGAGTTTTTTTTGGGAATCGGACCTTGGAAATCGGTTTTTTTTTCTGCGCGGCCGCTGAAAAGCGAGCGACGCGTGAGGCATTCTGGGAGATTGAGTTTCGTTTAACGAGCGACCGGGTTTAAAAAGGAGGAAATCGGTGGGAAGTTTAATTAATTGTTTAAAATACCCTCATAATTAAAAGGCATAGCCGGAGGTGGGGGTTTGGAGAAGTAGCTTCATGTTTTTATTTAAAAAATGAGGTGAGGCGGACAGGTAATCAAGCCCCGGGGTCAGCAGACAGTCAGACTCCGTGGCGCCAGAATGACCTGGAGCATTAAAACAGATTCAAAGGTTAAAAAGCAATATTTTTAAAAACATTACCTCAAAAAAAAAAAAAAAAAAAAAAAAAAAAAAAAAAAAAAAAAAAAAAAAAAAAAAATAACCCCAAACATCTAAGATAAACTAAAGGAACATTAAAACATTAGGTTAAAAAAATATAATTTAAAAATAACGAACACGTGGAGCGAAGGGGGCGGGGCCAGCCCTGCATGAGACAGGACTCATTACATACAGGACAGAAATTCTAACCAATCCCAGGTCAAGGCTAGCCTGCTTGTGGGCGGGAACAAAACTTCAGCCAACAGTAGCACACAGGGGAGGGGCCAGTCCAAGGCTCCGTACTTATAAACAACTGTAAACAAAGTTAAAATCCTTTCTCCCTGATGAAGCTTAAGGATAAGCGAAACGTCGGAGAAAAAAAGATTCCAGGCCGGAGAACTTACTGAACGAAAGAGTTTTTGGATAGTACTGTTGCAGGCAGAGAACCATCGAAGCCAGAGAGCCACCGGAGGGGAGGTGAGACCGGTGGAAAAAGAGCCTTTCCAGGCGGGACAGCCGGCTGAGCTGGGGAGTGTTTGGAGGACGCAGTCCCAGGCAGGAGACCATCTGAGCCAGGGAGCCACCGTGGGGTGAGATTACAGTTACTAGCGGGGACCTCTATTACCAAATAGAAGCTAGTAACATCTTTTAAAACCTTTTGCACCTTTCTACACCCAGGGAATGGCTAACACTATGCGGAACACATGCAGGTTGTCTGACAACCGTACGCATATGAGGTCGGACCCTGGTACACATAGGTGTCTCCCCGTAGCCAGGGATGAATTTGCTACAACAGTGAGAATAATTTATAGAATTTTCCAGACAATCCACCATCTAATATTCTTAAAGGGCCAGAATCAGCCCCCTAAGGGCATCTTAAAACAAGCTGATAAACTAACATGCTTTATAAAACCGGCAAAACCGTCACAGGAAACCCTAACCAAATTGGCTTTGAATTCAGAAAATTGGGCAAAACAGACCAGACAGATTCTAATTGAGCACTATACAACAAACCTGGAAGAATTAGAAAATGAATTTGCTCAGGCTGCAGTGACAGAGCGCCTGGAAGAAATGATGGCGAAAGCCACTAATTGGATTAAAAAGAGTCTTAGACATAAATTCAAAATTCAATCAATTGATGAGGCAAAGAGACATGTGGTGGGATTAGCATCACGGTTGACAGAGCAAGGGACCAGCACACAATTGAGGACAGAACAGCGGACCGGCATACGGACTAGGACGCCCCCACGCCATAGGCCAAATACCTGGGCAGCCTTGTTCCACCAGCCTGCGATCACAGCCCCCTCATGCCGCAGACGGACTGAAAACCCCCCCCCACCCCGTGGGCCAGCTGCCACGACTTTGTCACGCCACCGACGGACACCCCCACCCCGTGAGCCAACTGCCACAACCTCGTCAAGCCACCGACACACCCCCCCACCCTTTGAGCCAGCTGCCATGACTTCAGCACGCCACCGGCAGACCCCCCCACCCCTTGCACCAGTTGCCACGACTTCGTCACACCACCAACACACCCCCCCACCCTTGGAGCCAGCTGCCATGACTTCGTCATGCCACCGATGGACCCCCCCACCCCTTGCACCAGTTGCCACGACTTCGTCACACCACCAACACACACCCCCACCCTTTGAGCCAGCTGCCATGACTTCGTCACGCCACCGACAGACCCCCCCACCCCGTGGGCCAGCGACCCCGACTTCATCACACCACCAGCAGACCACTGAAACCCCCCCTTCCTTGCGGTCCAGGGCAGTGACCCCCCCTTCCCCGCCATCCAGGGCGGCGACTAGCCCTACCCCACCCCACAGGCCAAGGACCAGGATTTCCAATGTGGCCATCATTAGGGACCTGGACATCACACTTGGCTCTCAAGAGCCTGAGCCACGTAGACCCCAGCACTACATGGGGAACCAACATCAGACCGTATTAAACCAAATCACTAGGGATTCCTCAGACCCAAAACAAACAGAAGGGAGAACCCCTCCTACACCAGGGACAAATCCATGCACAACATTCCTGTACCCCAAAACCAGGGTCATGTACCAACCGCTCCCACAGAGACAAAAGAAAGACTGTACCAAACCAACCATCCCAAGAAATACAGCAGTTCTAGAGCCCGAGATCAGTGTCACAAAACAACCCTTTCCACAGAAACAAAGGAGCGACCAGACCGGACAGGTAAACCCAATAGACACAGAAATGAGGACAGGAACAATGAGAGCCCAGACAGACAACACAGTAGGAGAGGCAGAAATAGCTGAAGCCGAGGTAGGGAACACAATAGGGGAGGCAGGGGTAGCAGACATAGAAACAGAAAACACACCAACAGGGGCAGAACCTGACTCTGAAGGGGAAGATGCACAGAGAGTGACGAGGCACCCCAACACCAGCCGAAAAAACATTACCTGGAAATTGGAACCCAGAAAATCAATTTTAATAATAGGAGATTCCAACCTCTCCAAGATAAAAAGATGCCCAAATCCCACCACCCAAATTGATAGCTTTCCAGGAGCTAAATTCATTCATGTCACAGCAATTCTGGACAAATTGGAACCCTGTCCGGAGACCAAAAAGGTGGTGCTCTCAGTTGGCATTAATAATCGAACGCAGAGACCACTGACTGCAACCAAGCAACTGCAGTCATTACTTAAATTGGCTAAGAGCACATTCCCAAATGCTCAGATCTGGGTGCCGGAAATTAACTTCAGTAACTTACTTCCAGAAACAGAGAGGGATACAATCAGAGGAATTAACCAGCATATAAAAAAACAGAATTACATACCAGCAATTAATGCTAGATCCTTTAAAGTGGGGGCTGACCACATCCATTGGACAGATAGCACTGCCCATAACATAATAAACCAGTGGATGAAGTCTTTAAACTAAAAAGGACATTAACCCAAGAGAAGGGTAGATTACACCTGGGAAAAACTGTTATTAATATTTCCCAACTCTTTAACCCCACAGAGGTACAGGAGAGGGTTTTAAACAAGGGCCTTACATTTGTTCCAACCCCAAAACATTGTAAAGTACAAATTCAGGAAGATCTGAAAAGGTTTTACAGGAGAGTAAAACTGACCGATTACTTTAGCGATTCAGAAACAGACAAGCAACCTTTTACACCACCATCAGAATGGACCCCACCAAACAATAAAATAGAGCCAGAAATCCTAAACTTTATTAAACAGACTCAATCACAAATTGAAAAAATCCCTAAACAGACAGACAAGCAAAACCTCACTGGAAGAGAGAGACGGGCAATCATAGAACTTAGAAACAATCTAGATATAATCATAAAACCAGCAGATAAGGGCAGTAGTATAGTGATCATGGATAGGCAACAGTATCTACTTGAAGCTCACAGACAGCTTAATAATACAGCCCACTACACGAAATTAGCAGGACCAATTTACCAGGACACACGAAAAGAGATTGGAAACATTTTAACAGAACTAAAGAAATCTAAACACTTGAATCAGAAACAAGTGGAATACCTAAGGGGGGAACAACCACAACCCAGAAAATTCTACATACTACCCAAAATACACAAGCACCCTGACACATGGACTGTACCAGGAGAAATACCACCAGGAAGACCCATTGTGTCAGACTGTGGTAGTGAATCCTACAGGATAGCAGAATACATTGACTCATTCCTAAACCCCTTATCACAGAAGCACCCTAGCTACATTAAAGACACTTACCACTTCATAGAAATAGTGAACTCACTGACCGTACCCCCGAACGCAATACTCTTTACCATGGACATTGAAAGCCTATACACAAACATAGAAACAGACAGAGGCATACAGGCAGTGGAAAATATCCTTAGAAAGTTCCCCCAACCCCACAGACCAGATGCAGCCATAATCCAGCTATTACACCTAGGACTAACAAAAAATGACTTTGAATTCCAGGAGCAATTCTACCTACAGATTAAGGGCACGGCTATGGGCAAGAAATTTGCCCCGGCCTACGCAAACATATACATGGCAGACTGGGAAAACACAGTCTTTGAAAAGTGTTCCAAGCTCCCGATGTGTTATTACAGATACCTGGATGACATATGGGGAGTCTGGACTCACACAGAAACAGAATTGCAAGAATTTGTAGGTATTCTCAACAGTCACCACCAATCTATTAAACTTAAAGTTACAACACATAGAGAAAGTGTGGATTTCCTGGACACCACAGTATTTAAATTACAACAGGAGAATAACAGCCACAAGCTAGCAACAAAGGTATTCTTTAAAGAAACAGACACACACACACTCCTGCACATAAACAGCCACCATCCAAAACATACCTTTCGGGGGCTGGTGAAGTCACAACTGACACGTTTTCACCGCATATGCACAAACGGAGAGGACTTTAGGGAAGCCACCACAACCCTATTTACTGCACTGAGACAGAGAGGTTACACAAAAAGGTTCCTCAGGCACCTTAAGTCTGATTTCCTGAGGGGACTGAATAGCCC
Organism: Heptranchias perlo; assembly: GCF_035084215.1. Classification (NCBI taxonomy): domain Eukaryota; kingdom Metazoa; phylum Chordata; class Chondrichthyes; order Hexanchiformes; family Hexanchidae; genus Heptranchias; species Heptranchias perlo. Next base: position 29,800,339 of record NC_090359.1, on the reverse strand, counting down.
ACGGCCAAACAGAGAAGTAGCAAGACTACCACTGATAACGACATACGATACAATGACCAAACTAATACACGGAGTGATTAAAACCCAATTTGGGAAACTAAAAGAGGATGTTGACACACTTAGTCGATACCACATAACGTCGGCATACAAAAGAACTCGGAACCTTCGCGACATGCTGGTTCGGAGCAGGATAAGAAAACAGACAACCCAGAACTGCACAAACCCAAAATGTGGGACGTGTAAATACCTAATAATCCGCAAAATGATACAAAATAGACACACAGGAAAAGCAGCCCTAATTAAACAAAGAATTACATGTGAACAGCACAATGCTGTTTATGCAATTCGATGCAAACAATGCCACATCTTGTATGTAGGAGAAACAGGGAATAGTCTAAGGATGAGGCTCACAGGGCACCTCAGTGCTATTAGAACAAAGGATGTATACAAACCTACCTCCCGACACTTCATGGAGCATGGTCTTGAATCCCTGGAATTTATGGGGTTGGAGACCAACATGAACTGGACAACCTCACAAAGGAAGAGGAGGGAAAAACACTGGATAACAACCCTACAAACTCAGTTACCAAAGGGCTTAAATCAGATCTAAAATGGGGGAAATCCAACATCAAAAAACAAAACTGCCCCGACCTTAATTACCACAAATCCCAACCCCAACTTGATAAACCTCCCAAACCGCAACCACACCACACCCTACCCTAATCACAATAAACAGAGCTAACCCCTACTGTTTAAGCTAACCAAAACCACTAAACCCCACACTGCCCACAACAAACAGACCAAAGCCCCAACCCTAACTACAAACAGACCACATCCATATCCCAAATCCTAACTCCAAATGCACCCCACTCTACCCCTAAAGCCTAACCGTAACTCTAATACAGCAAACCTAATCTCCCACCCCACCCCTAAAATCTAAGCCTAACACACCCCACCCTACTCCTAAACCCTGACCCTCACTTAACCCTACCCCTAATGCAACCCTAACCCATAACTCCAACCCCCCAGCCCTGAATCTAATCACAACTCTCCAAATGCACCCCACTCTACCCCTAAAGCCTAACCGTAACTCTAATACAGCAAACCTAATCTCCCACCCCACCCCTAAAATCTAAGCCTAACACACCCCACCCTACTCCTAAACCCTGACCCTCACTTAACCCTACCCCTAATGCAACCCTAACCCATAACTCCAACCCCCCAGCCCTGAATCTAATCACAACTCTCCAAATGCACCCCACTCTACCCCTAAAGCCTAACCGTAACTCTAATACAGCAAACCTAATCTCCCACCCCACCCCTAAAATCTAAGCCTAACACACCCCACCCTACTCCTAAACCCTGACCCTCACTTAACCCTACCCCTAATGCAACCCTAACCCATAACTCCAACCCCCCAGCCCTGAATCTAATCACAACTCTCCAAATGCACCCCACTCTACCCCTAAAGCCTAACCGTAACTCTAATACAGCAAACCTAATCTCCCACCCCACCCCTAAAATCTAAGCCTAACACACCCCACCCTACTCCTAAACCCTGACCCTCACTTAACCCTACCCCTAATGCAACCCTAACCCATAACTCCAACCCCCCAGCCCTGAATCTAATCACAACTCTCCAAATGCACCCCACTCTACCCCTAAAGCCTAACCGTAACTCTAATACAGCAAACCTAATCTCCCACCCCACCCCTAAAATCTAAGCCTAACACACCCCACCCTACTCCTAAACCCTGACCCTCACTTAACCCTACCCCTAATGCAACCCTAACCCATAACTCCAACCCCCCAGCCCTGAATCTAATCACAACTCTCCAAATGCACCCCACTCTACCCCTAAAGCCTAACCGTAACTCTAATACAGCAAACCTAATCTCCCACCCCACCCCTAAAATCTAAGCCTAACACACCCCACCCTACTCCTAAACCCTGACCCTCACTTAACCCTACCCCTAATGCAACCCTAACCCATAACTCCAACCCCCCAGCCCTGAATCTAATCCCCTACCCTGATGCACCCTACCCTACCCCTAAACACCTAACCCTAACCCTGATGCACCCTACCCTACCCCTAAACACCTAACCCTAACCCTGATGCACCCAACCCTACCCCTAAAACATAACCCTAACCCCACCCCACCCCTAAACACCTAACCCTAACCCTGATGCACCCCAACCTAACCCCAATATAGCCCTGAACCTAACTGCGACCCTGACCCTCACCTAACCCCAACACTAACCCCAGTGCAGCAACCCTAACCCTAACCTGAACCCCCCAACCTCAATACAACATAACCCTAACACTACGTAAAATAAAGGGTAGAGTTCCAACACCAATAATAATAACTAAATACGACATAGAGGCCATAAATTGGCAAAACCCAGGAACTGATTATAACCCCAGAGGGGGATCAAAGGATTACGGATCAAGAAATTACTAAGAAGCGATCGGCAAGAAAAAGAAGCCAGGTGGTAAGGTAAAGCGTGGGCCAACCAAAAGTGGCAGGTATAAGTGACAAGAAGCTCAAGGGATGAGTGAGAATACGAACACAAGAGGGTGTAACTACCCTCCTGCCCACACCATACAACCTAACCCTAACCCTAACCCTAACCCTAACCCTAACCCTAACCCTAACCCTAACCACCCTAACCCTAACCCTAACCCTAACCCTAACCCTAACCCTAACCCTAACCCTAACCCTAACCCTAACCCTAACCCTAACCCTAACCCTAACCCTAACCCTAACCCTAACCCTAACCCTAACCCTAACCCTAACCCTAACCCTAACCCTAACCCTAACCCTAACCCTAACCCTAACCCCTAACCCTAACCCTAACCCTAACCCTAACCCTAACCCTAACCCTAACCCTAACCCTAACCCTAACCCTAACCCTAACCCTAACCCTAACCCTAACCCTAACCCTAACCCTACCCTAACCCTAACCCTAACCCTAACCTAACCCTAACCCTAACCCTAACCCTAACCCTAACCCTAACCCTAACCCTAACCCTAACCCTAACCCTAACCCTAACCCTAACCCTAACCCTAACCCTAACCCTACCCTAACCCTAACCCTAACCCTAACCCTAACCCTAACCCTAACCCTAACCCTAACCCTAACCCTAACCCTAACCCTAACCCTAACCCTAACCCTAACCCTACCCTAACCCTAACCCTAACCCTAACCCTAACCCTAACCCTAACCCTAACCCTAACCCTAACCCTAACCCTAACCCTAACCCTAACCCTAACCCTAACCCTAACCCTAACCCTAACCCTAACCCTAACCCTAACCCTAACCCTAACCCTAACCCTAACCCTAACCCTAACCCTAACCCTAACCCTAACCCTAACCCTAACCCTAACCCTAACCCTAACCCTAACCCTAACCCTAACCCTAACCCTAACCCTAACCCTAACCCTAACCCTAACCCTAACCCTAACCCTAACCCTAACCCTAACCCTAACCCTAACCCTAACCCTAACCCTAACCCTAACCCTAACCCTAACCCTAACCCTAACCCTAACCCTAACCCTAACCCTAACCCTAACCCTAACCCTAACCCTAACCCCTAACCCTAACCCTAACCCTAACCCTAACCCTAACCCTAACCCTAACCCCTAACCCTAACCCTAACCCTAACCCTAACCCTAACCCTAACCCTAACCCTAACCCTAACCCTAACCCTAACCCTAACCCTAACCCTAACCCTAACCCTAACCCTAACCCTAACCCTAACCCTAACCCTAACCCTAACCCTAACCCTAACCCTAACCCTAACCCTACCCTAACCCTAACCCTAACCCTAACCCTAACCCTAACCCTAACCCTAACCCTAACCCTAACCCTAACCCTAACCCTAACCCTAACCCTAACCCTAACCCTAACCCTAACCCTAACCCTAACCCTAACCCTAACCCTAACCCTAACCCTAACCCTAACCCTAACCCTAACCCTAACCCTAACCCTAACCCTAACCCTAACCCTAACCCTAACCCTAACCCTAACCCTAACCCTAACCCTAACCCTAACCCTAACCCTAACCCTAACCCTAACCCTAACCCTAACCCTAACCCTAACCCTAACCCTAACCCTAACCCTAACCCTAACCCTAACCCTAACCCTAACCCTAACCCTAACCCTAACCCTAACCCTAACCCTAACCCTAACCCTAACCCTAACCAGCCTAACCCTAACCCTAACCCTAACCCTAACCCTAACCCTAACCCTAACCCTAACCCTAACCCTAACCCTAACCCTAACCCTAACCCTAACCCTAACCCTAACCCTAACCCTAACCCTAACCCTAACCTAACCCTAACCCTAACCCTAACCCTAACCCTAACCCTAACCCTAACCCTAACCCTAACCCTAACCCTAACCCTAACCCTAACCCTAACCCTAACCCTAACCCTAACCCTAACCCTAACCCTAACCCTAACCCTAACCCTAACCCTAACCCTAACCCTAACCCTAACCCTAACCCTAACCCTAACCCTAACCCTAACCCTAACCCTAACCCTAACCCTAACCCTAACCCTAACCCTAACCCTAACCCTAACCCTAACCCTAACCCTAACCCTAACCCTAACCCTAACCCTAACCCTAACCCTAACCCTAATGCAGCGTAACCCTAACCCTAACCCTAACCCTAACCCTAACCCTAACCCTAACCCTAACCCTAACCCTAACCCTAACCCTAACCCTAACCCTAACCCTAACCCTAACCCTAACCCTAACCCTAACCCTAATGCAGCGTTACCCTAACCCTAACCCTAACCCTAACCCTAACCCTAACCCTAACCCTAACCCTAACCCTAACCCTAACCCTAACCCTAACCCTAACCCTAACCCTAATGCAGCGTAACCCTAACCCTAACCCTAACCCTAACCCTAACCCTAACCCTAACCCTAACCCTAACCCTAACCCTAACCCTAACCCTAACCCTAACCCTAACCCTAACCCTAATGCAGCGTTACCCTAACCCTAACCCTAACCCTAACCCTAACCCTAACCCTAACCCTAACCCTAACCCTAACCCTAACCCTAACCCTAACCCTAACCCTAACCCTAACCCTAACCCTAATGCAGCCAAGCAGGAACTCTGGATGGTGCCTAAAGCTAAAGCATAAGGTGCATTCATTTGGACAACAGCAACAGTCTGAGGTGCGGGCCAGAACCAAGAGGCAGACAACATAGGGAGGGCGTTTCCCCCCTCTGCCCACCATTTTGAAACCTAACTTTTGCAAGTGACGCACTAAGGACTTGGTCTGTTTGTTTGTAGCTCCCTGATGAGCCGTAAGATGGCGAAACCGGTCGGAGTGTTCCAAGAAGGAACGATGGATGGTACTTAAGGCTGGAGGATGGGACACATTCAGTAGTAGCCAAGCAGGAACTCTGGATGGTGCCTAAAGCTAAAGCATAAGGTGCATTCATTTGGACAACAGCAACAGTCTGAGGTGCGGGCCAGAACCAAGAGGCAGACAACATAGGGAGGGCGTTTCCCCCCTCTGCCCACCATTTTGAAACCTAACCCTAACCCTAACCCTAACCCTAACCCTAACCCTAACCCTAACCCTAACCCTAACCCTAACCCTAACCCTAACCCTAACCCTAACCCTAATGCCCACCATTTTAAAACCTAACTTTTGCAAGTGACGCACTAAGGACTTGGTCTGTTTGTTTGTAGCTCCCTGATGAGCCGCAAGATGGCGAAACCGGTCGGAGTGTTCCAAGAAGGAACGATGGATGGTACTTAAGGCTGCAGGACGGGACACATTCAGTAGTAGCCAAGCAGGAACTCTGGATGGTGCCTAAAGCTAAAGCACAAGGTGCATTCATTTGGACAACAGCAACAGTCTGAGGTGCGGGCCAGAACCAAGAGGCAGACAACATAGGGAGGGCGTTTTCCCCCCTCTGCCCACCATTTTAAAACCTAACCCTAACCCTAACCCTAATGCAACCCTAACCCTAACCCTAACCCTAACCCTAACCCTAACCCTAACCCTAACCCTAACCCTAACCCTAACCCTAACCCTAATGCAACCCTAACCCTAACCCTAACCCTAACCCTAACCCTAACCCTAACCCTAACCCTAACCCTAACCCTAACCCTAATGCAACCCTAACCCTAACCCTAACCCTAACCCTAACCCTAACCCTAACCCTAACCCTAACCCTAACCTAACCCTAACCCTAACCCTAACCCTAACCCTAACCCTAACCCTAACCCTAACCCTAACCCTAACCCTAGCCCTAACCCTAACCCTAACCCTAACCCTAACCCTAACCCTAACCCTAACCCTAACCCTAACCCTAACCCTAACCCTAACCCTAACCCTAACCCTAACCCTAGCCCTAACCCTAACCCTAACCCTAACCCTAACCCTAACCCTAACCCTAACCCTAACCCTAACCCTAACCCTAATGCAGCGTAACCCTAACCCTAACCCTAACCCTAACCCTAACCCTAACCCTAACCCTAACCCTAACCCTAACCCTAACCCTAACCCTAACCCTAACCCTAACCCTAATGCAGCGTAACCCTAACCCTAACCCTAACCCTAACCCTAACCCTAACCCTAACCCTAACCCTAACCCTAACCCTAACCCTAACCCTAACCCTAACCCTAACCCTAACCCTAACCCTAATGCAGCGTTACCCTAACCCTAACCCTAACCCTAACCCTAACCCTAACCCTAACCCTAACCCTAACCCTAACCCTAACCCTAACCCTAACCCTAACCCTAACCCTAACCCTAACCCTAATGCAGCCAAGCAGGAACTCTGGATGGTGCCTAAAGCTAAAGCATAAGGTGCATTCATTTGGACAACAGCAACAGTCTGAGGTGCGGGCCAGAACCAAGAGGCAGACAACATAGGGAGGGCGTTTCCCCCCTCTGCCCACCATTTTGAAACCTAACTTTTGCAAGTGACGCACTAAGGACTTGGTCTGTTTGTTTGTAGCTCCCTGATGAGCCGTAAGATGGCGAAACCGGTCGGAGTGTTCCAAGAAGGAACGATGGATGGTACTTAAGGCTGGAGGATGGGACACATTCAGTAGTAGCCAAGCAGGAACTCTGGATGGTGCCTAAAGCTAAAGCATAAGGTGCATTCATTTGGACAACAGCAACAGTCTGAGGTGCGGGCCAGAACCAAGAGGCAGACAACATAGGGAGGGCGTTTCCCCCCTCTGCCCACCATTTTGAAACCTAACCCTAACCCTAACCCTAACCCTAACCCTAACCCTAACCCTAACCCTAACCCTAACCCTAACCCTAACCCTAACCCTAACCCTAACCCTAACCCTAATGCCCACCATTTTAAAACCTAACTTTTGCAAGTGACGCACTAAGGACTTGGTCTGTTTGTTTGTAGCTCCCTGATGAGCCGCAAGATGGCGAAACCGGTCGGAGTGTTCCAAGAAGGAACGATGGATGGTACTTAAGGCTGCAGGACGGGACACATTCAGTAGTAGCCAAGCAGGAACTCTGGATGGTGCCTAAAGCTAAAGCACAAGGTGCATTCATTTGGACAACAGCAACAGTCTGAGGTGCGGGCCAGAACCAAGAGGCAGACAACATAGGGAGGGCGTTTTCCCCCCTCTGCCCACCATTTTAAAACCTAACTTTTGCAAGTGACGCACTAAGGACTTGGTCTGTTTGTTTGTAGCTCCCTGATGAGCCGCAAGATGGCGAAACCGGTCGGAGTGTTCCAAGAAGGAACGATGGATGGTACTTAAGGCTGCAGGACGGGACACATTCAGTAGTAGCCAAGCAGGAACTCTGGATGGTGCCTAAAGCTAAAGCACAAGGTGCATTCATTTGGACAACAGCAACAGTCTGAGGTGCGGGCCAGAACCAAGAGGCAGACAACATAGGGAGGGCGTTTTCCCCCCTCTGCCCACCATTTTAAAACCTAACTTTTGCAAGTGACGCACTAAGGACTTGGTCTGTTTGTTTGTAGCTCCCTGATGAGCCGCAAGATGGCGAAACCGGTCGGAGTGTTCCAAGAAGGAACGATGGATGGTACTTAAGGCTGCAGGACGGGACACATTCAGTAGTAGCCAAGCAGGAACTCTGGATGGTGCCTAAAGCTAAAGCACAAGGTGCATTCATTTGGACAACAGCAACAGTCTGAGGTGCGGGCCAGAACCAAGAGGCAGACAACATAGGGAGGGCGTTTTCCCCCCTCTGCCCACCATTTTAAAACCTAACTTTTGCAAGTGACGCACTAAGGACTTGGTCTGTTTGTTTGTAGCTCCCTGATGAGCCGCAAGATGGCGAAACCGGTCGGAGTGTTCCAAGAAGGAACGATGGATGGTACTTAAGGCTGCAGGACGGGACACATTCAGTAGTAGCCAAGCAGGAACTCTGGATGGTGCCTAAAGCTAAAGCACAAGGTGCATTCATTTGGACAACAGCAACAGTCTGAGGTGCGGGCCAGAACCAAGAGGCAGACAACATAGGGAGGGCGTTTTCCCCCCTCTGCCCACCATTTTAAAACCTAACTTTTGCAAGTGACGCACTAAGGACTTGGTCTGTTTGTTTGTAGCTCCCTGATGAGCCGCAAGATGGCGAAACCGGTCGGAGTGTTCCAAGAAGGAACGATGGATGGTACTTAAGGCTGCAGGACGGGACACATTCAGTAGTAGCCAAGCAGGAACTCTGGATGGTGCCTAAAGCTAAAGCACAAGGTGCATTCATTTGGACAACAGCAACAGTCTGAGGTGCGGGCCAGAACCAAGAGGCAGACAACATAGGGAGGGCGTTTTCCCCCCTCTGCCCACCATTTTAAAACCTAACTTTTGCAAGTGACGCACTAAGGACTTGGTCTGTTTGTTTGTAGCTCCCTGATGAGCCGCAAGATGGCGAAACCGGTCGGAGTGTTCCAAGAAGGAACGATGGATGGTACTTAAGGCTGCAGGACGGGACACATTCAGTAGTAGCCAAGCAGGAACTCTGGATGGTGCCTAAAGCTAAAGCACAAGGTGCATTCATTTGGACAACAGCAACAGTCTGAGGTGCGGGCCAGAACCAAGAGGCAGACAACATAGGGAGGGCGTTTTCCCCCCTCTGCCCACCATTTTAAAACCTAACTTTTGCAAGTGACGCACTAAGGACTTGGTCTGTTTGTTTGTAGCTCCCTGATGAGCCGCAAGATGGCGAAACCGGTCGGAGTGTTCCAAGAAGGAACGATGGATGGTACTTAAGGCTGCAGGACGGGACACATTCAGTAGTAGCCAAGCAGGAACTCTGGATGGTGCCTAAAGCTAAAGCACAAGGTGCATTCATTTGGACAACAGCAACAGTCTGAGGTGCGGGCCAGAACCAAGAGGCAGACAACATAGGGAGGGCGTTTTCCCCCCTCTGCCCACCATTTTAAAACCTAACTTTTGCAAGTGACGCACTAAGGACTTGGTCTGTTTGTTTGTAGCTCCCTGATGAGCCGCAAGATGGCGAAACCGGTCGGAGTGTTCCAAGAAGGAACGATGGATGGTACTTAAGGCTGGAGGATGGGACACATTCAGTAGTAGCCAAGCAGGAACTCTGGATGGTGCCTAAAGCTAAAGCATAAGGTGCATTCATTTGGACAACAGCAACAGTCTGAGGTGCGGGCCAGAACCAAGAGGCAGACAACATAGGGAGGGCGTTTCCCCCCTCTGCCCACCATTTTGAAACCTAACTTTTGCAAGTGACGCACTAAGGACTTGGTCTGTTTGTTTGTAGCTCCCTGATGAGCCGTAAGATGGCGAAACCGGTCGGAGTGTTCCAAGAAGGAACGATGGATGGTACTTAAGGCTGGAGGATGGGACACATTCAGTAGTAGCCAAGCAGGAACTCTGGATGGTGCCTAAAGCTAAAGCATAAGGTGCATTCATTTGGACAACAGCAACAGTCTGAGGTGCGGGCCAGAACCAAGAGGCAGACAACATAGGGAGGGCGTTTCCCCCCTCTGCCCACCATTTTGAAACCTAACTTTTGCAAGTGACGCACTAAGGACTTGGTCTGTTTGTTTGTAGCTCCCTGATGAGCCGTAAGATGGCGAAACCGGTCGGAGTGTTCCAAGAAGGAACGATGGATGGTACTTAAGGCTGGAGGATGGGACACATTCAGTAGTAGCCAAGCAGGAACTCTGGATGGTGCCTAAAGCTAAAGCATAAGGTGCATTCATTTGGACAACAGCAACAGTCTGAGGTGCGGGCCAGAACCAAGAGGCAGACAACATAGGGAGGGCGTTTCCCCCCTCTGCCCACCATTTTGAAACCTAACTTTTGCAAGTGACGCACTAAGGACTTGGTCTGTTTGTTTGTAGCTCCCTGATGAGCCGTAAGATGGCGAAACCGGTCGGAGTGTTCCAAGAAGGAACGATGGATGGTACTTAAGGCTGGAGGATGGGACACATTCAGTAGTAGCCAAGCAGGAACTCTGGATGGTGCCTAAAGCTAAAGCATAAGGTGCATTCATTTGGACAACAGCAACAGTCTGAGGTGCGGGCCAGAACCAAGAGGCAGACAACATAGGGAGGGCGTTTCCCCCCTCTGCCCACCATTTTGAAACCTAACTTTTGCAAGTGACGCACTAAGGACTTGGTCTGTTTGTTTGTAGCTCCCTGATGAGCCGTAAGATGGCGAAACCGGTCGGAGTGTTCCAAGAAGGAACGATGGATGGTACTTAAGGCTGGAGGATGGGACACATTCAGTAGTAGCCAAGCAGGAACTCTGGATGGTGCCTAAAGCTAAAGCATAAGGTGCATTCATTTGGACAACAGCAACAGTCTGAGGTGCGGGCCAGAACCAAGAGGCAGACAACATAGGGAGGGCGTTTCCCCCCTCTGCCCACCATTTTGAAACCTAACCCTAACCCTAACCCTAACCCTAACCCTAACCCTAACCCTAACCCTAACCCTAACCCTAACCCTAACCCTAACCCTAATGCCCACCATTTTAAAACCTAACTTTTGCAAGTGACGCACTAAGGACTTGGTCTGTTTGTTTGTAGCTCCCTGATGAGCCGCAAGATGGCGAAACCGGTCGGAGTGTTCCAAGAAGGAACGATGGATGGTACTTAAGGCTGCAGGACGGGACACATTCAGTAGTAGCCAAGCAGGAACTCTGGATGGTGCCTAAAGCTAAAGCACAAGGTGCATTCATTTGGACAACAGCAACAGTCTGAGGTGCGGGCCAGAACCAAGAGGCAGACAACATAGGGAGGGCGTTTTCCCCCCTCTGCCCACCATTTTAAAACCTAACTTTTGCAAGTGACGCACTAAGGACTTGGTCTGTTTGTTTGTAGCTCCCTGATGAGCCGCAAGATGGCGAAACCGGTCGGAGTGTTCCAAGAAGGAACGATGGATGGTACTTAAGGCTGCAGGACGGGACACATTCAGTAGTAGCCAAGCAGGAACTCTGGATGGTGCCTAAAGCTAAAGCACAAGGTGCATTCATTTGGACAACAGCAACAGTCTGAGGTGCGGGCCAGAACCAAGAGGCAGACAACATAGGGAGGGCGTTTTCCCCCCTCTGCCCACCATTTTAAAACCTAACTTTTGCAAGTGACGCACTAAGGACTTGGTCTGTTTGTTTGTAGCTCCCTGATGAGCCGCAAGATGGCGAAACCGGTCGGAGTGTTCCAAGAAGGAACGATGGATGGTACTTAAGGCTGCAGGACGGGACACATTCAGTAGTAGCCAAGCAGGAACTCTGGATGGTGCCTAAAGCTAAAGCACAAGGTGCATTCATTTGGACAACAGCAACAGTCTGAGGTGCGGGCCAGAACCAAGAGGCAGACAACATAGGGAGGGCGTTTTCCCCCCTCTGCCCACCATTTTAAAACCTAACTTTTGCAAGTGACGCACTAAGGACTTGGTCTGTTTGTTTGTAGCTCCCTGATGAGCCGCAAGATGGCGAAACCGGTCGGAGTGTTCCAAGAAGGAACGATGGATGGTACTTAAGGCTGCAGGACGGGACACATTCAGTAGTAGCCAAGCAGGAACTCTGGATGGTGCCTAAAGCTAAAGCACAAGGTGCATTCATTTGGACAACAGCAACAGTCTGAGGTGCGGGCCAGAACCAAGAGGCAGACAACATAGGGAGGGCGTTTTCCCCCCTCTGCCCACCATTTTAAAACCTAACTTTTGCAAGTGACGCACTAAGGACTTGGTCTGTTTGTTTGTAGCTCCCTGATGAGCCGCAAGATGGCGAAACCGGTCGGAGTGTTCCAAGAAGGAACGATGGATGGTACTTAAGGCTGCAGGACGGGACACATTCAGTAGTAGCCAAGCAGGAACTCTGGATGGTGCCTAAAGCTAAAGCACAAGGTGCATTCATTTGGACAACAGCAACAGTCTGAGGTGCGGGCCAGAACCAAGAGGCAGACAACATAGGGAGGGCGTTTTCCCCCCTCTGCCCACCATTTTAAAACCTAACTTTTGCAAGTGACGCACTAAGGACTTGGTCTGTTTGTTTGTAGCTCCCTGATGAGCCGCAAGATGGCGAAACCGGTCGGAGTGTTCCAAGAAGGAACGATGGATGGTACTTAAGGCTGCAGGACGGGACACATTCAGTAGTAGCCAAGCAGGAACTCTGGATGGTGCCTAAAGCTAAAGCACAAGGTGCATTCATTTGGACAACAGCAACAGTCTGAGGTGCGGGCCAGAACCAAGAGGCAGACAACATAGGGAGGGCGTTTTCCCCCCTCTGCCCACCATTTTAAAACCTAACTTTTGCAAGTGACGCACTAAGGACTTGGTCTGTTTGTTTGTAGCTCCCTGATGAGCCGCAAGATGGCGAAACCGGTCGGAGTGTTCCAAGAAGGAACGATGGATGGTACTTAAGGCTGCAGGACGGGACACATTCAGTAGTAGCCAAGCAGGAACTCTGGATGGTGCCTAAAGCTAAAGCACAAGGTGCATTCATTTGGACAACAGCAACAGTCTGAGGTGCGGGCCAGAACCAAGAGGCAGACAACATAGGGAGGGCGTTTTCCCCCCTCTGCCCACCATTTTAAAACCTAACTTTTGCAAGTGACGCACTAAGGACTTGGTCTGTTTGTTTGTAGCTCCCTGATGAGCCGCAAGATGGCGAAACCGGTCGGAGTGTTCCAAGAAGGAACGATGGATGGTACTTAAGGCTGGAGGATGGGACACATTCAGTAGTAGCCAAGCAGGAACTCTGGATGGTGCCTAAAGCTAAAGCATAAGGTGCATTCATTTGGACAACAGCAACAGTCTGAGGTGCGGGCCAGAACCAAGAGGCAGACAACATAGGGAGGGCGTTTCCCCCCTCTGCCCACCATTTTGAAACCTAACTTTTGCAAGTGACGCACTAAGGACTTGGTCTGTTTGTTTGTAGCTCCCTGATGAGCCGTAAGATGGCGAAACCGGTCGGAGTGTTCCAAGAAGGAACGATGGATGGTACTTAAGGCTGGAGGATGGGACACATTCAGTAGTAGCCAAGCAGGAACTCTGGATGGTGCCTAAAGCTAAAGCATAAGGTGCATTCATTTGGACAACAGCAACAGTCTGAGGTGCGGGCCAGAACCAAGAGGCAGACAACATAGGGAGGGCGTTTCCCCCCTCTGCCCACCATTTTGAAACCTAACTTTTGCAAGTGACGCACTAAGGACTTGGTCTGTTTGTTTGTAGCTCCCTGATGAGCCGTAAGATGGCGAAACCGGTCGGAGTGTTCCAAGAAGGAACGATGGATGGTACTTAAGGCTGGAGGATGGGACACATTCAGTAGTAGCCAAGCAGGAACTCTGGATGGTGCCTAAAGCTAAAGCATAAGGTGCATTCATTTGGACAACAGCAACAGTCTGAGGTGCGGGCCAGAACCAAGAGGCAGACAACATAGGGAGGGCGTTTCCCCCCTCTGCCCACCATTTTGAAACCTAACTTTTGCAAGTGACGCACTAAGGACTTGGTCTGTTTGTTTGTAGCTCCCTGATGAGCCGTAAGATGGCGAAACCGGTCGGAGTGTTCCAAGAAGGAACGATGGATGGTACTTAAGGCTGGAGGATGGGACACATTCAGTAGTAGCCAAGCAGGAACTCTGGATGGTGCCTAAAGCTAAAGCATAAGGTGCATTCATTTGGACAACAGCAACAGTCTGAGGTGCGGGCCAGAACCAAGAGGCAGACAACATAGGGAGGGCGTTTCCCCCCTCTGCCCACCATTTTGAAACCTAACTTTTGCAAGTGACGCACTAAGGACTTGGTCTGTTTGTTTGTAGCTCCCTGATGAGCCGTAAGATGGCGAAACCGGTCGGAGTGTTCCAAGAAGGAACGATGGATGGTACTTAAGGCTGGAGGATGGGACACATTCAGTAGTAGCCAAGCAGGAACTCTGGATGGTGCCTAAAGCTAAAGCATAAGGTGCATTCATTTGGACAACAGCAACAGTCTGAGGTGCGGGCCAGAACCAAGAGGCAGACAACATAGGGAGGGCGTTTCCCCCCTCTGCCCACCATTTTGAAACCTAACTTTTGCAAGTGACGCACTAAGGACTTGGTCTGTTTGTTTGTAGCTCCCTGATGAGCCGTAAGATGGCGAAACCGGTCGGAGTGTTCCAAGAAGGAACGATGGATGGTACTTAAGGCTGGAGGATGGGACACATTCAGTAGTAGCCAAGCAGGAACTCTGGATGGTGCCTAAAGCTAAAGCATAAGGTGCATTCATTTGGACAACAGCAACAGTCTGAGGTGCGGGCCAGAACCAAGAGGCAGACAACATAGGGAGGGCGTTTCCCCCCTCTGCCCACCATTTTGAAACCTAACTTTTGCAAGTGACGCACTAAGGACTTGGTCTGTTTGTTTGTAGCTCCCTGATGAGCCGTAAGATGGCGAAACCGGTCGGAGTGTTCCAAGAAGGAACGATGGATGGTACTTAAGGCTGGAGGATGGGACACATTCAGTAGTAGCCAAGCAGGAACTCTGGATGGTGCCTAAAGCTAAAGCATAAGGTGCATTCATTTGGACAACAGCAACAGTCTGAGGTGCGGGCCAGAACCAAGAGGCAGACAACATAGGGAGGGCGTTTCCCCCCTCTGCCCACCATTTTGAAACCTAACCCTAACCCTAACCCTAACCCTAACCCTAACCCTAACCCTAACCCTAACCCTAACCCTAACCCTAACCCTAACCCTAACCCTAATGCCCACCATTTTAAAACCTAACTTTTGCAAGTGACGCACTAAGGACTTGGTCTGTTTGTTTGTAGCTCCCTGATGAGCCGCAAGATGGCGAAACCGGTCGGAGTGTTCCAAGAAGGAACGATGGATGGTACTTAAGGCTGCAGGACGGGACACATTCAGTAGTAGCCAAGCAGGAACTCTGGATGGTGCCTAAAGCTAAAGCACAAGGTGCATTCATTTGGACAACAGCAACAGTCTGAGGTGCGGGCCAGAACCAAGAGGCAGACAACATAGGGAGGGCGTTTTCCCCCCTCTGCCCACCATTTTAAAACCTAACTTTTGCAAGTGACGCACTAAGGACTTGGTCTGTTTGTTTGTAGCTCCCTGATGAGCCGCAAGATGGCGAAACCGGTCGGAGTGTTCCAAGAAGGAACGATGGATGGTACTTAAGGCTGCAGGACGGGACACATTCAGTAGTAGCCAAGCAGGAACTCTGGATGGTGCCTAAAGCTAAAGCACAAGGTGCATTCATTTGGACAACAGCAACAGTCTGAGGTGCGGGCCAGAACCAAGAGGCAGACAACATAGGGAGGGCGTTTTCCCCCCTCTGCCCACCATTTTAAAACCTAACTTTTGCAAGTGACGCACTAAGGACTTGGTCTGTTTGTTTGTAGCTCCCTGATGAGCCGCAAGATGGCGAAACCGGTCGGAGTGTTCCAAGAAGGAACGATGGATGGTACTTAAGGCTGCAGGACGGGACACATTCAGTAGTAGCCAAGCAGGAACTCTGGATGGTGCCTAAAGCTAAAGCACAAGGTGCATTCATTTGGACAACAGCAACAGTCTGAGGTGCGGGCCAGAACCAAGAGGCAGACAACATAGGGAGGGCGTTTTCCCCCCTCTGCCCACCATTTTAAAACCTAACTTTTGCAAGTGACGCACTAAGGACTTGGTCTGTTTGTTTGTAGCTCCCTGATGAGCCGCAAGATGGCGAAACCGGTCGGAGTGTTCCAAGAAGGAACGATGGATGGTACTTAAGGCTGCAGGACGGGACACATTCAGTAGTAGCCAAGCAGGAACTCTGGATGGTGCCTAAAGCTAAAGCACAAGGTGCATTCATTTGGACAACAGCAACAGTCTGAGGTGCGGGCCAGAACCAAGAGGCAGACAACATAGGGAGGGCGTTTTCCCCCCTCTGCCCACCATTTTAAAACCTAACTTTTGCAAGTGACGCACTAAGGACTTGGTCTGTTTGTTTGTAGCTCCCTGATGAGCCGCAAGATGGCGAAACCGGTCGGAGTGTTCCAAGAAGGAACGATGGATGGTACTTAAGGCTGCAGGACGGGACACATTCAGTAGTAGCCAAGCAGGAACTCTGGATGGTGCCTAAAGCTAAAGCACAAGGTGCATTCATTTGGACAACAGCAACAGTCTGAGGTGCGGGCCAGAACCAAGAGGCAGACAACATAGGGAGGGCGTTTTCCCCCCTCTGCCCACCATTTTAAAACCTAACTTTTGCAAGTGACGCACTAAGGACTTGGTCTGTTTGTTTGTAGCTCCCTGATGAGCCGCAAGATGGCGAAACCGGTCGGAGTGTTCCAAGAAGGAACGATGGATGGTACTTAAGGCTGCAGGACGGGACACATTCAGTAGTAGCCAAGCAGGAACTCTGGATGGTGCCTAAAGCTAAAGCACAAGGTGCATTCATTTGGACAACAGCAACAGTCTGAGGTGCGGGCCAGAACCAAGAGGCAGACAACATAGGGAGGGCGTTTTCCCCCCTCTGCCCACCATTTTAAAACCTAACTTTTGCAAGTGACGCACTAAGGACTTGGTCTGTTTGTTTGTAGCTCCCTGATGAGCCGCAAGATGGCGAAACCGGTCGGAGTGTTCCAAGAAGGAACGATGGATGGTACTTAAGGCTGCAGGACGGGACACATTCAGTAGTAGCCAAGCAGGAACTCTGGATGGTGCCTAAAGCTAAAGCACAAGGTGCATTCATTTGGACAACAGCAACAGTCTGAGGTGCGGGCCAGAACCAAGAGGCAGACAACATAGGGAGGGCGTTTTCCCCCCTCTGCCCACCATTTTAAAACCTAACTTTTGCAAGTGACGCACTAAGGACTTGGTCTGTTTGTTTGTAGCTCCCTGATGAGCCGCAAGATGGCGAAACCGGTCGGAGTGTTCCAAGAAGGAACGATGGATGGTACTTAAGGCTGCAGGACGGGACACATTCAGTAGTAGCCAAGCAGGAACTCTGGATGGTGCCTAAAGCTAAAGCACAAGGTGCATTCATTTGGACAACAGCAACAGTCTGAGGTGCGGGCCAGAACCAAGAGGCAGACAACATAGGGAGGGCGTTTTCCCCCCTCTGCCCACCATTTTAAAACCTAACTTTTGCAAGTGACGCACTAAGGACTTGGTCTGTTTGTTTGTAGCTCCCTGATGAGCCGCAAGATGGCGAAACCGGTCGGAGTGTTCCAAGAAGGAACGATGGATGGTACTTAAGGCTGCAGGACGGGACACATTCAGTAGTAGCCAAGCAGGAACTCTGGATGGTGCCTAAAGCTAAAGCACAAGGTGCATTCATTTGGACAACAGCAACAGTCTGAGGTGCGGGCCAGAACCAAGAGGCAGACAACATAGGGAGGGCGTTTTCCCCCCTCTGCCCACCATTTTAAAACCTAACTTTTGCAAGTGACGCACTAAGGACTTGGTCTGTTTGTTTGTAGCTCCCTGATGAGCCGCAAGATGGCGAAACCGGTCGGAGTGTTCCAAGAAGGAACGATGGATGGTACTTAAGGCTGGAGGATGGGACACATTCAGTAGTAGCCAAGCAGGAACTCTGGATGGTGCCTAAAGCTAAAGCATAAGGTGCATTCATTTGGACAACAGCAACAGTCTGAGGTGCGGGCCAGAACCAAGAGGCAGACAACATAGGGAGGGCGTTTCCCCCCTCTGCCCACCATTTTGAAACCTAACTTTTGCAAGTGACGCACTAAGGACTTGGTCTGTTTGTTTGTAGCTCCCTGATGAGCCGTAAGATGGCGAAACCGGTCGGAGTGTTCCAAGAAGGAACGATGGATGGTACTTAAGGCTGGAGGATGGGACACATTCAGTAGTAGCCAAGCAGGAACTCTGGATGGTGCCTAAAGCTAAAGCATAAGGTGCATTCATTTGGACAACAGCAACAGTCTGAGGTGCGGGCCAGAACCAAGAGGCAGACAACATAGGGAGGGCGTTTCCCCCCTCTGCCCACCATTTTGAAACCTAACTTTTGCAAGTGACGCACTAAGGACTTGGTCTGTTTGTTTGTAGCTCCCTGATGAGCCGTAAGATGGCGAAACCGGTCGGAGTGTTCCAAGAAGGAACGATGGATGGTACTTAAGGCTGGAGGATGGGACACATTCAGTAGTAGCCAAGCAGGAACTCTGGATGGTGCCTAAAGCTAAAGCATAAGGTGCATTCATTTGGACAACAGCAACAGTCTGAGGTGCGGGCCAGAACCAAGAGGCAGACAACATAGGGAGGGCGTTTCCCCCCTCTGCCCACCATTTTGAAACCTAACTTTTGCAAGTGACGCACTAAGGACTTGGTCTGTTTGTTTGTAGCTCCCTGATGAGCCGTAAGATGGCGAAACCGGTCGGAGTGTTCCAAGAAGGAACGATGGATGGTACTTAAGGCTGGAGGATGGGACACATTCAGTAGTAGCCAAGCAGGAACTCTGGATGGTGCCTAAAGCTAAAGCATAAGGTGCATTCATTTGGACAACAGCAACAGTCTGAGGTGCGGGCCAGAACCAAGAGGCAGACAACATAGGGAGGGCGTTTCCCCCCTCTGCCCACCATTTTGAAACCTAACTTTTGCAAGTGACGCACTAAGGACTTGGTCTGTTTGTTTGTAGCTCCCTGATGAGCCGTAAGATGGCGAAACCGGTCGGAGTGTTCCAAGAAGGAACGATGGATGGTACTTAAGGCTGGAGGATGGGACACATTCAGTAGTAGCCAAGCAGGAACTCTGGATGGTGCCTAAAGCTAAAGCATAAGGTGCATTCATTTGGACAACAGCAACAGTCTGAGGTGCGGGCCAGAACCAAGAGGCAGACAACATAGGGAGGGCGTTTCCCCCCTCTGCCCACCATTTTGAAACCTAACTTTTGCAAGTGACGCACTAAGGACTTGGTCTGTTTGTTTGTAGCTCCCTGATGAGCCGTAAGATGGCGAAACCGGTCGGAGTGTTCCAAGAAGGAACGATGGATGGTACTTAAGGCTGGAGGATGGGACACATTCAGTAGTAGCCAAGCAGGAACTCTGGATGGTGCCTAAAGCTAAAGCATAAGGTGCATTCATTTGGACAACAGCAACAGTCTGAGGTGCGGGCCAGAACCAAGAGGCAGACAACATAGGGAGGGCGTTTCCCCCCTCTGCCCACCATTTTGAAACCTAACTTTTGCAAGTGACGCACTAAGGACTTGGTCTGTTTGTTTGTAGCTCCCTGATGAGCCGTAAGATGGCGAAACCGGTCGGAGTGTTCCAAGAAGGAACGATGGATGGTACTTAAGGCTGGAGGATGGGACACATTCAGTAGTAGCCAAGCAGGAACTCTGGATGGTGCCTAAAGCTAAAGCATAAGGTGCATTCATTTGGACAACAGCAACAGTCTGAGGTGCGGGCCAGAACCAAGAGGCAGACAACATAGGGAGGGCGTTTCCCCCCTCTGCCCACCATTTTGAAACCTAACCCTAACCCTAACCCTAACCCTAACCCTAACCCTAACCCTAACCCTAACCCTAACCCTAACCCTAACCCTAATGCCCACCATTTTAAAACCTAACTTTTGCAAGTGACGCACTAAGGACTTGGTCTGTTTGTTTGTAGCTCCCTGATGAGCCGCAAGATGGCGAAACCGGTCGGAGTGTTCCAAGAAGGAACGATGGATGGTACTTAAGGCTGCAGGACGGGACACATTCAGTAGTAGCCAAGCAGGAACTCTGGATGGTGCCTAAAGCTAAAGCACAAGGTGCATTCATTTGGACAACAGCAACAGTCTGAGGTGCGGGCCAGAACCAAGAGGCAGACAACATAGGGAGGGCGTTTTCCCCCCTCTGCCCACCATTTTAAAACCTAACTTTTGCAAGTGACGCACTAAGGACTTGGTCTGTTTGTTTGTAGCTCCCTGATGAGCCGCAAGATGGCGAAACCGGTCGGAGTGTTCCAAGAAGGAACGATGGATGGTACTTAAGGCTGCAGGACGGGACACATTCAGTAGTAGCCAAGCAGGAACTCTGGATGGTGCCTAAAGCTAAAGCACAAGGTGCATTCATTTGGACAACAGCAACAGTCTGAGGTGCGGGCCAGAACCAAGAGGCAGACAACATAGGGAGGGCGTTTTCCCCCCTCTGCCCACCATTTTAAAACCTAACTTTTGCAAGTGACGCACTAAGGACTTGGTCTGTTTGTTTGTAGCTCCCTGATGAGCCGCAAGATGGCGAAACCGGTCGGAGTGTTCCAAGAAGGAACGATGGATGGTACTTAAGGCTGCAGGACGGGACACATTCAGTAGTAGCCAAGCAGGAACTCTGGATGGTGCCTAAAGCTAAAGCACAAGGTGCATTCATTTGGACAACAGCAACAGTCTGAGGTGCGGGCCAGAACCAAGAGGCAGACAACATAGGGAGGGCGTTTTCCCCCCTCTGCCCACCATTTTAAAACCTAACTTTTGCAAGTGACGCACTAAGGACTTGGTCTGTTTGTTTGTAGCTCCCTGATGAGCCGCAAGATGGCGAAACCGGTCGGAGTGTTCCAAGAAGGAACGATGGATGGTACTTAAGGCTGCAGGACGGGACACATTCAGTAGTAGCCAAGCAGGAACTCTGGATGGTGCCTAAAGCTAAAGCACAAGGTGCATTCATTTGGACAACAGCAACAGTCTGAGGTGCGGGCCAGAACCAAGAGGCAGACAACATAGGGAGGGCGTTTTCCCCCCTCTGCCCACCATTTTAAAACCTAACTTTTGCAAGTGACGCACTAAGGACTTGGTCTGTTTGTTTGTAGCTCCCTGATGAGCCGCAAGATGGCGAAACCGGTCGGAGTGTTCCAAGAAGGAACGATGGATGGTACTTAAGGCTGCAGGACGGGACACATTCAGTAGTAGCCAAGCAGGAACTCTGGATGGTGCCTAAAGCTAAAGCACAAGGTGCATTCATTTGGACAACAGCAACAGTCTGAGGTGCGGGCCAGAACCAAGAGGCAGACAACATAGGGAGGGCGTTTTCCCCCCTCTGCCCACCATTTTAAAACCTAACTTTTGCAAGTGACGCACTAAGGACTTGGTCTGTTTGTTTGTAGCTCCCTGATGAGCCGCAAGATGGCGAAACCGGTCGGAGTGTTCCAAGAAGGAACGATGGATGGTACTTAAGGCTGCAGGACGGGACACATTCAGTAGTAGCCAAGCAGGAACTCTGGATGGTGCCTAAAGCTAAAGCACAAGGTGCATTCATTTGGACAACAGCAACAGTCTGAGGTGCGGGCCAGAACCAAGAGGCAGACAACATAGGGAGGGCGTTTTCCCCCCTCTGCCCACCATTTTAAAACCTAACTTTTGCAAGTGACGCACTAAGGACTTGGTCTGTTTGTTTGTAGCTCCCTGATGAGCCGCAAGATGGCGAAACCGGTCGGAGTGTTCCAAGAAGGAACGATGGATGGTACTTAAGGCTGCAGGACGGGACACATTCAGTAGTAGCCAAGCAGGAACTCTGGATGGTGCCTAAAGCTAAAGCACAAGGTGCATTCATTTGGACAACAGCAACAGTCTGAGGTGCGGGCCAGAACCAAGAGGCAGACAACATAGGGAGGGCGTTTTCCCCCCTCTGCCCACCATTTTAAAACCTAACTTTTGCAAGTGACGCACTAAGGACTTGGTCTGTTTGTTTGTAGCTCCCTGATGAGCCGCAAGATGGCGAAACCGGTCGGAGTGTTCCAAGAAGGAACGATGGATGGTACTTAAGGCTGCAGGACGGGACACATTCAGTAGTAGCCAAGCAGGAACTCTGGATGGTGCCTAAAGCTAAAGCACAAGGTGCATTCATTTGGACAACAGCAACAGTCTGAGGTGCGGGCCAGAACCAAGAGGCAGACAACATAGGGAGGGCGTTTTCCCCCCTCTGCCCACCATTTTAAAACCTAACTTTTGCAAGTGACGCACTAAGGACTTGGTCTGTTTGTTTGTAGCTCCCTGATGAGCCGCAAGATGGCGAAACCGGTCGGAGTGTTCCAAGAAGGAACGATGGATGGTACTTAAGGCTGCAGGACGGGACACATTCAGTAGTAGCCAAGCAGGAACTCTGGATGGTGCCTAAAGCTAAAGCACAAGGTGCATTCATTTGGACAACAGCAACAGTCTGAGGTGCGGGCCAGAACCAAGAGGCAGACAACATAGGGAGGGCGTTTTCCCCCCTCTGCCCACCATTTTAAAACCTAACTTTTGCAAGTGACGCACTAAGGACTTGGTCTGTTTGTTTGTAGCTCCCTGATGAGCCGCAAGATGGCGAAACCGGTCGGAGTGTTCCAAGAAGGAACGATGGATGGTACTTAAGGCTGCAGGACGGGACACATTCAGTAGTAGCCAAGCAGGAACTCTGGATGGTGCCTAAAGCTAAAGCACAAGGTGCATTCATTTGGACAACAGCAACAGTCTGAGGTGCGGGCCAGAACCAAGAGGCAGACAACATAGGGAGGGCGTTTTCCCCCCTCTGCCCACCATTTTAAAACCTAACTTTTGCAAGTGACGCACTAAGGACTTGGTCTGTTTGTTTGTAGCTCCCTGATGAGCCGCAAGATGGCGAAACCGGTCGGAGTGTTCCAAGAAGGAACGATGGATGGTACTTAAGGCTGCAGGACGGGACACATTCAGTAGTAGCCAAGCAGGAACTCTGGATGGTGCCTAAAGCTAAAGCACAAGGTGCATTCATTTGGACAACAGCAACAGTCTGAGGTGCGGGCCAGAACCAAGAGGCAGACAACATAGGGAGGGCGTTTTCCCCCCTCTGCCCACCATTTTAAAACCTAACTTTTGCAAGTGACGCACTAAGGACTTGGTCTGTTTGTTTGTAGCTCCCTGATGAGCCGCAAGATGGCGAAACCGGTCGGAGTGTTCCAAGAAGGAACGATGGATGGTACTTAAGGCTGCAGGACGGGACACATTCAGTAGTAGCCAAGCAGGAACTCTGGATGGTGCCTAAAGCTAAAGCACAAGGTGCATTCATTTGGACAACAGCAACAGTCTGAGGTGCGGGCCAGAACCAAGAGGCAGACAACATAGGGAGGGCGTTTTCCCCCCTCTGCCCACCATTTTAAAACCTAACTTTTGCAAGTGACGCACTAAGGACTTGGTCTGTTTGTTTGTAGCTCCCTGATGAGCCGCAAGATGGCGAAACCGGTCGGAGTGTTCCAAGAAGGAACGATGGATGGTACTTAAGGCTGCAGGACGGGACACATTCAGTAGTAGCCAAGCAGGAACTCTGGATGGTGCCTAAAGCTAAAGCACAAGGTGCATTCATTTGGACAACAGCAACAGTCTGAGGTGCGGGCCAGAACCAAGAGGCAGACAACATAGGGAGGGCGTTTTCCCCCCTCTGCCCACCATTTTAAAACCTAACTTTTGCAAGTGACGCACTAAGGACTTGGTCTGTTTGTTTGTAGCTCCCTGATGAGCCGCAAGATGGCGAAACCGGTCGGAGTGTTCCAAGAAGGAACGATGGATGGTACTTAAGGCTGCAGGACGGGACACATTCAGTAGTAGCCAAGCAGGAACTCTGGATGGTGCCTAAAGCTAAAGCACAAGGTGCATTCATTTGGACAACAGCAACAGTCTGAGGTGCGGGCCAGAACCAAGAGGCAGACAACATAGGGAGGGCGTTTTCCCCCCTCTGCCCACCATTTTAAAACCTAACTTTTGCAAGTGACGCACTAAGGACTTGGTCTGTTTGTTTGTAGCTCCCTGATGAGCCGCAAGATGGCGAAACCGGTCGGAGTGTTCCAAGAAGGAACGATGGATGGTACTTAAGGCTGCAGGACGGGACACATTCAGTAGTAGCCAAGCAGGAACTCTGGATGGTGCCTAAAGCTAAAGCACAAGGTGCATTCATTTGGACAACAGCAACAGTCTGAGGTGCGGGCCAGAACCAAGAGGCAGACAACATAGGGAGGGCGTTTTCCCCCCTCTGCCCACCATTTTAAAACCTAACTTTTGCAAGTGACGCACTAAGGACTTGGTCTGTTTGTTTGTAGCTCCCTGATGAGCCGCAAGATGGCGAAACCGGTCGGAGTGTTCCAAGAAGGAACGATGGATGGTACTTAAGGCTGCAGGACGGGACACATTCAGTAGTAGCCAAGCAGGAACTCTGGATGGTGCCTAAAGCTAAAGCACAAGGTGCATTCATTTGGACAACAGCAACAGTCTGAGGTGCGGGCCAGAACCAAGAGGCAGACAACATAGGGAGGGCGTTTTCCCCCCTCTGCCCACCATTTTAAAACCTAACTTTTGCAAGTGACGCACTAAGGACTTGGTCTGTTTGTTTGTAGCTCCCTGATGAGCCGCAAGATGGCGAAACCGGTCGGAGTGTTCCAAGAAGGAACGATGGATGGTACTTAAGGCTGCAGGACGGGACACATTCAGTAGTAGCCAAGCAGGAACTCTGGATGGTGCCTAAAGCTAAAGCACAAGGTGCATTCATTTGGACAACAGCAACAGTCTGAGGTGCGGGCCAGAACCAAGAGGCAGACAACATAGGGAGGGCGTTTTCCCCCCTCTGCCCACCATTTTAAAACCTAACTTTTGCAAGTGACGCACTAAGGACTTGGTCTGTTTGTTTGTAGCTCCCTGATGAGCCGCAAGATGGCGAAACCGGTCGGAGTGTTCCAAGAAGGAACGATGGATGGTACTTAAGGCTGCAGGACGGGACACATTCAGTAGTAGCCAAGCAGGAACTCTGGATGGTGCCTAAAGCTAAAGCACAAGGTGCATTCATTTGGACAACAGCAACAGTCTGAGGTGCGGGCCAGAACCAAGAGGCAGACAACATAGGGAGGGCGTTTTCCCCCCTCTGCCCACCATTTTAAAACCTAACTTTTGCAAGTGACGCACTAAGGACTTGGTCTGTTTGTTTGTAGCTCCCTGATGAGCCGCAAGATGGCGAAACCGGTCGGAGTGTTCCAAGAAGGAACGATGGATGGTACTTAAGGCTGGAGGATGGGACACATTCAGTAGTAGCCAAGCAGGAACTCTGGATGGTGCCTAAAGCTAAAGCATAAGGTGCATTCATTTGGACAACAGCAACAGTCTGAGGTGCGGGCCAGAACCAAGAGGCAGACAACATAGGGAGGGCGTTTCCCCCCTCTGCCCACCATTTTGAAACCTAACTTTTGCAAGTGACGCACTAAGGACTTGGTCTGTTTGTTTGTAGCTCCCTGATGAGCCGTAAGATGGCGAAACCGGTCGGAGTGTTCCAAGAAGGAACGATGGATGGTACTTAAGGCTGGAGGATGGGACACATTCAGTAGTAGCCAAGCAGGAACTCTGGATGGTGCCTAAAGCTAAAGCATAAGGTGCATTCATTTGGACAACAGCAACAGTCTGAGGTGCGGGCCAGAACCAAGAGGCAGACAACATAGGGAGGGCGTTTCCCCCCTCTGCCCACCATTTTGAAACCTAACTTTTGCAAGTGACGCACTAAGGACTTGGTCTGTTTGTTTGTAGCTCCCTGATGAGCCGTAAGATGGCGAAACCGGTCGGAGTGTTCCAAGAAGGAACGATGGATGGTACTTAAGGCTGGAGGATGGGACACATTCAGTAGTAGCCAAGCAGGAACTCTGGATGGTGCCTAAAGCTAAAGCATAAGGTGCATTCATTTGGACAACAGCAACAGTCTGAGGTGCGGGCCAGAACCAAGAGGCAGACAACATAGGGAGGGCGTTTCCCCCCTCTGCCCACCATTTTGAAACCTAACTTTTGCAAGTGACGCACTAAGGACTTGGTCTGTTTGTTTGTAGCTCCCTGATGAGCCGTAAGATGGCGAAACCGGTCGGAGTGTTCCAAGAAGGAACGATGGATGGTACTTAAGGCTGGAGGATGGGACACATTCAGTAGTAGCCAAGCAGGAACTCTGGATGGTGCCTAAAGCTAAAGCATAAGGTGCATTCATTTGGACAACAGCAACAGTCTGAGGTGCGGGCCAGAACCAAGAGGCAGACAACATAGGGAGGGCGTTTCCCCCCTCTGCCCACCATTTTGAAACCTAACTTTTGCAAGTGACGCACTAAGGACTTGGTCTGTTTGTTTGTAGCTCCCTGATGAGCCGTAAGATGGCGAAACCGGTCGGAGTGTTCCAAGAAGGAACGATGGATGGTACTTAAGGCTGGAGGATGGGACACATTCAGTAGTAGCCAAGCAGGAACTCTGGATGGTGCCTAAAGCTAAAGCATAAGGTGCATTCATTTGGACAACAGCAACAGTCTGAGGTGCGGGCCAGAACCAAGAGGCAGACAACATAGGGAGGGCGTTTCCCCCCTCTGCCCACCATTTTGAAACCTAACTTTTGCAAGTGACGCACTAAGGACTTGGTCTGTTTGTTTGTAGCTCCCTGATGAGCCGTAAGATGGCGAAACCGGTCGGAGTGTTCCAAGAAGGAACGATGGATGGTACTTAAGGCTGGAGGATGGGACACATTCAGTAGTAGCCAAGCAGGAACTCTGGATGGTGCCTAAAGCTAAAGCATAAGGTGCATTCATTTGGACAACAGCAACAGTCTGAGGTGCGGGCCAGAACCAAGAGGCAGACAACATAGGGAGGGCGTTTCCCCCCTCTGCCCACCATTTTGAAACCTAACTTTTGCAAGTGACGCACTAAGGACTTGGTCTGTTTGTTTGTAGCTCCCTGATGAGCCGTAAGATGGCGAAACCGGTCGGAGTGTTCCAAGAAGGAACGATGGATGGTACTTAAGGCTGGAGGATGGGACACATTCAGTAGTAGCCAAGCAGGAACTCTGGATGGTGCCTAAAGCTAAAGCATAAGGTGCATTCATTTGGACAACAGCAACAGTCTGAGGTGCGGGCCAGAACCAAGAGGCAGACAACATAGGGAGGGCGTTTCCCCCCTCTGCCCACCATTTTGAAACCTAACCCTAACCCTAACCCTAACCCTAACCCTAACCCTAACCCTAACCCTAACCCTAACCCTAACCCTAACCCTAACCCTAATGCCCACCATTTTAAAACCTAACTTTTGCAAGTGACGCACTAAGGACTTGGTCTGTTTGTTTGTAGCTCCCTGATGAGCCGCAAGATGGCGAAACCGGTCGGAGTGTTCCAAGAAGGAACGATGGATGGTACTTAAGGCTGCAGGACGGGACACATTCAGTAGTAGCCAAGCAGGAACTCTGGATGGTGCCTAAAGCTAAAGCACAAGGTGCATTCATTTGGACAACAGCAACAGTCTGAGGTGCGGGCCAGAACCAAGAGGCAGACAACATAGGGAGGGCGTTTTCCCCCCTCTGCCCACCATTTTAAAACCTAACTTTTGCAAGTGACGCACTAAGGACTTGGTCTGTTTGTTTGTAGCTCCCTGATGAGCCGCAAGATGGCGAAACCGGTCGGAGTGTTCCAAGAAGGAACGATGGATGGTACTTAAGGCTGCAGGACGGGACACATTCAGTAGTAGCCAAGCAGGAACTCTGGATGGTGCCTAAAGCTAAAGCACAAGGTGCATTCATTTGGACAACAGCAACAGTCTGAGGTGCGGGCCAGAACCAAGAGGCAGACAACATAGGGAGGGCGTTTTCCCCCCTCTGCCCACCATTTTAAAACCTAACTTTTGCAAGTGACGCACTAAGGACTTGGTCTGTTTGTTTGTAGCTCCCTGATGAGCCGCAAGATGGCGAAACCGGTCGGAGTGTTCCAAGAAGGAACGATGGATGGTACTTAAGGCTGCAGGACGGGACACATTCAGTAGTAGCCAAGCAGGAACTCTGGATGGTGCCTAAAGCTAAAGCACAAGGTGCATTCATTTGGACAACAGCAACAGTCTGAGGTGCGGGCCAGAACCAAGAGGCAGACAACATAGGGAGGGCGTTTTCCCCCCTCTGCCCACCATTTTAAAACCTAACTTTTGCAAGTGACGCACTAAGGACTTGGTCTGTTTGTTTGTAGCTCCCTGATGAGCCGCAAGATGGCGAAACCGGTCGGAGTGTTCCAAGAAGGAACGATGGATGGTACTTAAGGCTGCAGGACGGGACACATTCAGTAGTAGCCAAGCAGGAACTCTGGATGGTGCCTAAAGCTAAAGCACAAGGTGCATTCATTTGGACAACAGCAACAGTCTGAGGTGCGGGCCAGAACCAAGAGGCAGACAACATAGGGAGGGCGTTTTCCCCCCTCTGCCCACCATTT
>NC_090359.1:29654242-29766742 GCF_035084215.1 Heptranchias perlo | reverse complement strand
CCTCTGCCCACCATTTTAAAACCTAACTTTTGCAAGTGACGCACTAAGGACTTGGTCTGTTTGTTTGTAGCTCCCTGATGAGCCGCAAGATGGCGAAACCGGTCGGAGTGTTCCAAGAAGGAACGATGGATGGTACTTAAGGCTGGAGGACGGGACACATTCAGTAGTAGCCAAGCAGGAACTCTGGATGGTGCCTAAAGCTAAAGCACAAGGTGCATTCATTTGGACAACAGCAACAGTCTGAGGTGCGGGCCAGAACCAAGAGGCAGACAACATAGGGAGGGCGTTTCCCCCCTCTGCCCACCATTTTAAAACCTAACCCTAACCCTAACCCTAACCCTAACCCTAACCCTAACCCTAATGCAGCGTAACCCTAACCCTAACCCTAACCCTAACCCTAACCCTAATGCAGCGTAACCCTAACCCTAACCCTAACCCTAACCCTAACCCTAACCCTAACCCTAACCCTAACCCTAATGCACTAACCCTAACCCTAACCCTAACCCTAACCCTAACCCTTACCCTAACCCTAACCCTAACCCTAACCCTAACCCTAATGCATTCACTAACCCTAACCCTAATTCACTAACCCTAACCCTAACCCTAACCCTAACCCTAACCCTAATGCAGCGTAACCCTAACCCTAACCCTAACCCTAACCCTAACCCTAACCCTAACCCTAACCCTAATGCAGCGTAACCCTAACCCTAACCCTAACCCTAACCCTAACCCTAACCCTAACCCTAATGTAGCGTAACCCTAATGTAGCGTAACCCTAACCCTAACCCTAATGCAGCGTAACCCTAACCCTAACCCTAACCCTAACCCTAACCCTAACCCTAACCCTAACCCTAATGCAGCGTAACCCTAACCCTAACCCTAACCCTAACCCTAACCCTAACCCTAACCCTAATGTAGCGTAACCCTAACCCTAACCCTAACCCTAACCCTAACCCTAACCCTAACCCTAATGTAGCGTAACCCTAACCCTAACCCTAACCCTAACCCTAACCCTAATGCACCCTAACCCTAACCCTAACCCTAACCCTAACCCTAACCCTAACCCTAACCCTAATCCAACCCCCCAGCCCTGAATCTAATCACAACTCTCCAAATGCACCCCACTCTACCCCTAAAGCCTAACCGTAACTCTAATACAGCAAACCTAATCTCCCACCCCACCCCTAAAATCTAAGCCTAACACACCCCACCCTACTCCTAAACCCTGACCCTCACTTAACCCTACCCCTAATGCAACCCTAACCCATAACTCCAACCCCCCAGCCCTGAATCTAATCCCCTACCCTGATGCACCCTACCCTACCCCTAAACACCTAACCCTAACCCTGATGCACCCTACCCTACCCCTAAACACCTAACCCTAACCCTGATGCACCCAACCCTACCCCTAAAACATAACCCTAACCCCACCCCACCCCTAAACACCTAACCCTAACCCTGATGCACCCCAACCTAACCCCAATATAGCCCTGAACCTAACTGCGACCCTGACCCTCACCTAACCCCAACACTAACCCCAGTGCAGCAACCCTAACCCTAACCTGAACCCCCCAACCTCAATACAACATAACCCTAACACTACGTAAAATAAAGGGTAGAGTTCCAACACCAATAATAATAACTAAATACGACATAGAGGCCATAAATTGGCAAAACCCAGGAACTGATTATAACCCCAGAGGGGGATCAAAGGATTACGGATCAAGAAATTACTAAGAAGCGATCGGCAAGAAAAAGAAGCCAGGTGGTAAGGTAAAGCGTGGGCCAACCAAAAGTGGCAGGTATAAGTGACAAGAAGCTCAAGGGATGAGTGAGAATACGAACACAAGAGGGTGTAACTACCCTCCTGCCCACACCATACAACCTAACCCTAACCCTAACCCTAACCCTAACCCTAACCCTAACCCTAACCCTAACCCTAACCCCAAAATCTTCAACCTTAAATATCCTAACACCAACCCTAATCCTAACGCCCTGACCCCATCACCATACATCCTAAGCCCCTAACATCCTAACTCTAATACTAATGGCCCATAATGCCTCATGGATGCCAAATTTGAGCTGCTAGATCTGTTCTTAATCTATCCCACTTGGCACGGTGATATTGTCACACAACACAATGGAGGGTGTCCTCGGTGTGAGGTCGGGATTTGGTCTCCACAAGGGCTGTGCGGTGGTCACTCCTACCAATACTGTCATGGAAAGAAGCATCTGTGACAGGTAGATTTTTTTATATTCATTCATGGGATGTGGGTGTCGCTGGCAAGGCCAGCTTTTATTGCCCATCCCTAATTGCCCTTGAGAAGGTGGTGGTGAGCCGCCTTCTTGAGCCGTTGCAGTCCGTGTGGTGAAGGTTCTCCCACAGTGCTGTTAGGTAGGGAGTTCCAGGATTTTGACCCAGTGATAATGAAGGAACGGCGATCTATTTCCAAGTCAGGATGTTGTGTGACTTGGAGGGAAAAGTGCAGCTGGTGGTGTTCCCATGTGCCTGCTGCCCTTGTCCTTCTAGGTGGTAGAGGTCGTGGGTTTAGGGGGTGCTATCGAAGAAGCCATGGCGAGTTGCTGCAGTGCATCTTGTAGATGGTACACACTGCAGCCACGGTGCGCTGGTGGTGAAGGGAGTGAATGTTTAGGGTGGTGGATGGGGTGCCAATCAAGTGGGCTGCTTTGTCCTGGATGGTGTCGAGCTTCTTGAGTGTTGTTGGAGCTGCACTCATCCAGGCAAGTGGAGAGTATTCCATCACACTCCTGACTTGTGCATTGTAGATGGTGGAAAGGCTTTGTGGAATCAGAAGATTAGTGAGCCTGAGGTCAGGTAAGTTATTCCCTTGTGTTGGTTCTCTCACCACCTGCCACAGGCCAGTCTGGCAGCTGTGTCCTTCAGATATTCTGTGCACTTGCTACTCTCAGTGCTTTCTCCAAGTTGTGTTCAACACAAAGCAGGACTGATTCATCTGCTGAGGGAGGGCAGTAGGTGGTAATCAGCAGGAGGTTTCCTTGCCCATGTTTGACCTGAAGCCATGAGACTTCATGGGGTCTGGAGTCATTGTTGAGGCCGCCCAGGGCCACTCCCATCCAACTGTATCCCACTGTGCCCCCACCTCTGGTGGGTCTGTCCTGTCTGTGGGCAAATGGCCTACTCCTGTTCCTAAGTTGCACCGGCTCTCCACCCCCTTTACGTTACCCTGGAATTTCTGGGACATCCCCTCCCTTATGCAATGGAGGACACATACACCTGTGATAGGTGCGTTCCCAGCATACTCATTCCTGGCCCTCTGATCCCATTGTCCTAAGGATTGGACAATGGGTTACCCATTTAGAGGCACCTGAAGAAGAAAGTCAGTAGGCCTTGTACCATTGACCCTCTCAGGTCTGAGGATGCCAGGTAGCAGAATAGGTGGACCATTTTCTTTTTGGCAGGAGCAAGTGAATTTTCAGCAGCCAGACCCATACCTATGTTATTTCTGCTGCCAAGGGGTGGGCCTACACCTGGGGTGCAACCAGGTCATTTTAAGCATCGGGCCCACCAAATATTGGTGAAGCTTGTTCTGAACACAATATACTCTGGGCGTGCTACCCGCTCCAGCACCAGAGCACAGGTGGGGCCAGAAACATTGGCCTCACGCATTTTGTTGCAGAGGTCACAATGATTCGGAGAGCTGATGTTTCCTTACCTAGTCTAGGGAACTGAGGCCTACTGCTTCCCCAGCTGATTCAGCATAGACCTGGAAACAAACCATGTCACCCCTAGCCTGTGTCGATGATGCTTGGTCTGAGTCACGCCTGGCCCATATCGTCCTGGTGTGATGTTTAGGCTAATGGAAGCACAGTAAATAGTGTTGATGGGAGCAGAAATTTTCAAAGGGTCATTGATAAATTAAGTGAGTGGGCAAAACTGTGGCAGATGGATTTCAAGGTGAGGAAGCTAAAAGTCATCCACTTTGGACCCAAGAAAGATCAGATTATTTTCTAAAAGGTGAGAAGCTCGGAACTGGGAAGGAGCAGAGAGATTTAGGGGTCCAAATACAGAAATCACTAAAAGCTAGTGGACAGGTACAAAATATAATTTAAAAAGCTAATGGAATGTTGGCCTTTATCTCAAGGCGGCTGAAATACGAAGGGGTGGAAATTATGTTACAGTTGTACAGAGCTCTGGCTAGACCCCACCAGGAGACACTGCGTTCAGTTCTGGGCACTGCACCTCAGGAAGGATATATTGGTCTTGGAGAGGGTGCAGCACAGTTTCACCAGAATGATACCGGGGCTAAAAGGGATAAATTACGAGGACAGGTTGCACAGACTGGGCCTGTATTCCCTCGAGTGTAGAAGATTAAGGGGTGATCTAATTGAGGTGATTAAGATGATTAAAGGATTTGATAGGGTCGATAGAGAGAAACTATTTCCTCTGGTGGGGGGAGTCCAGAACAAGGGGGCAGAACCTTAAAATTAGAGCCAGGCCGTTCAGGGATGATAGGAACAGGAGTAGGCCATTCAGCCCCTCGTGCCTGCTCCGCCACTTGATAAGGTCATGGCTGATCTGTGATCTAACTCCATATACCTGTCTTTGGCCCATATCCCTTAATACCTTTGATTGCCAAAAAGCTATCTCACATTTAAATTTATCAATTGAGCTAGCATCAATTGCCGTTTGCAGAAGGGTCTTGATCGGGTGGATGCAGTAAGGATGTTCCCAAAGATGGGTGAAACTAGAACTAGGGGGCATAATCTTAGAATAAGGGGCTGCTCTTTCAAAACTGAGATGAGGAGAAACTTCTTCACTCAGAGGGTGGTAGGTCTGTGGAATTTGCTGCCCCAGGAAGCTGTGGAAGCTACATCATTAGATAAATTTAAAACAGAAATAGACAGTTTCCTAGAAGTAAAGGGAATTAGGGGTTATGGGGAGCGGGCAGGAAATTGGACATGAAGCTGAGTTCGGATCGGTCAATGCCCTGTGGGTGGCGGAGAGGGCCCAGGGGCTATGTGGCCGGGTCCTGCTCCGACTTCTTGTGTTCTTTAGATTTGTGGTTGGGATCAGATCAGCCATGATCTTATTGAATGGCAGAGCAGGCTCGAGGGGCCGATTGGCCTACTCCTGCTCCAATTTCTTATGTTCTTATGTAAACTTCTACAACCCTTTGTGTATAGAAATGTTTTCTAATCTCACTCCTGAAAGGTCTGGCTCTAATTTTTAGACTGTGCCCCCTACTCCTAGAATCCCCAACCAGCAGAAATAGTTTCTCTCTATCCACCCTATCTGTTCCCCTTAATATCTTATAAACTTTGATCAGATCACCCCTTAACCTTCGAAACTCTAGAGAATACAACCACAATTTGTGTAATCTCTCCTCGTAACTTAACCCTTGAAGTCCGGGTATCATTCTAGTAAACCTACGCTGCACTCCCTCCAAGGCCAATATGTCCTTCCGAAGGTGCGGTGCCCAGAACTGCTCACAGTACTCCAGGTGCGGTCTAACCAGGGTTTTGTATAGCTGCAGCATAACTTCTGCCCCCTTGTACTCCAGTCCTCTAAATATAAAGGCCAGCATTCCATTTGCCTTCTTGATTATTTTCTGCACCTGTTCATGACACTTCAATGATCTGTGTACCTGAACCCCTAAGTCCCTTTGGACAGCCACTGTTTTTAACTTTTTACCATTTAGAAAGTACCCTGTTCTATCCTTTTTTGTTCCAAAGTGGATGACCTCACATTTGTCTACACTGAATTCCATTTGCCACAGTTTTGCCCATTCACCTAATCTATCAATATCGCTTTGTAATTTTATGTTTTCATCTACACTGCTTACAATGCCACCAATCTTTGTGTCATCGGTGTCAGGAAGCACTTCTTCACATAAAGGGGAGTAAAAATCTGGAACTCTCCCCCAAAAAGCTGTTGAGGCTGGGGGTCAATTGAAAATTTCTAAACTGAGATTGATAGATTTTTGTTGGGTAAAGGTATTAAGGGTTACAGAACCAAGGCGGGTAAATAGAGTTAAGATACAGATCAACCATGATCTAACTGAATGATGGAAGCGGCTCGAGGGGCTGAATGGCCTACTCCTGTTCCTATGTTTGGTCTGAGTCACTACCAATAACAGCAGTACATTTATTCACAAAGCCAGCAGGGAAGCAAGATCAGTCTGTTTAATGTTGACCGATAACAGCATCAGATTACAATCAGAAATACAAACAATATTCTAATGAACTCTACAATTTTATTTGTGACGTTTTGTGACAGTTATGTGACTGGAAACTACATGCTGAACAATATACTTCAAATGAAATATAATTCATTGACTGTTCAGTCACGGTGCAATGTTTAGAACTAGTGTGGAACTGTTCTCGATGATCACCTCAGGCTGAAGAAAAGCTTGGTAACTGGCGCCCCCAGATGACTTTGCGTTCAACTCCCTTCTCAGTGACGGCAGCTAGACGAATCACCCCACCACTTGAACCATCTCGATCCATCGCAAGTGCAATAGCTGAGACACAAATAGAAAATGTCAGGTTCTCTTTAAAAGTGCAGAATGTTTTTTTTAAATCCCCGTTCTCTTCAAGGGACTGACTTTTGTCAGGGTATCTACTATAACTTGGCGTTCGTCATTCAATGAATGTCAGCATGTCATCCAAACATGGAGGGCCTCAAAGCCAAGCCCTGGCCTGTTCTCATCAAACACTTTTTAGCAACGGTGATCAGGAGCAGGAAGCCTGGCTGATTTTTTTTCCCCCTCTCATCCAGGGTTACTGAAGCTAACCCCTTCTGCTACTCTGCCCGAGACTGGACTAGCAATTCACCGCTTTTACCAACTAAGGTATTAGCTAAGACTAAAGCTTTGAGAAAATATTTACACTGGTGATAATATGGTAGACGAGCACATTCAGTATTCAGGCAGACATGACACAGGATAGGGGTCAATTCTCCCATCTCAATTCTGCAGTGTGGGAAGGATCCAAAAGGAGTATTTTCCCACAGAATGGAAGGAAAGGCCTGCCCGTCTTCCTAGGTTGTGGGAATTACCTGATTCATGGGAGTCCAGGTGTCCCATGCCATTGTTCACAATAATGAAGATAACTGTTTTCAAGGGCAGGAGTCATCTACCATGTAACACACAATGTATTGTTCTGCTGCTAAGCAGCTGCTTCTTTTAAGGCCCAAAATCCAACTGCCACTATATCCTGGACCAATTGCAGGCTAATTATTTTAGGGACACCAAACCCTGACAAGGTCAATTACCTTTTTTCAATTGCTGAGAAGATTCTTCTTTAAAAACTTTTTAAAAGTAGAAATTTACATGCAACAAAGTAATACCCAAAATGTGTCATATTGTCACATGCAGATCTCAACATTAGATTTCCTGTGATGTTGCCGACACGGAGTGTCACTCACATTAAGCTGCTAACGTGGCCCGTGCTGTGAATGGCACTGCTCCAAACTGGCAAATCCAGTAACTGAAGCTACACAATGTGAAGCCAGTCAGAGGGTGGATCTGATCACTTGTCAATTTCTGGCTCTTGACCCATGATTGGCTTTTTAAAAAAAAAAATCTTGTTTTGCATCTGTAACAAAGTATGTTTGGTGTGCAGCAGGTGAGCATGACATACAAGATTAGTTTTTAATATGAACAGCTAGTAGATCTACTGTGACATTGCTCATAGTAAGTTTTAAAAGAACATGAGTGGCACATTATGGAATACATGTGTATTATTTTGCTGCTAAGGCAAGGCAGTGTTTGCTGTTCAGTAAACCCAAGGGTGAGACAGAGTTCAGCCTCCAGTGATTCCTAAACTCAGTGATGACAGACATTTTAACTCACATCCAGAAGGTATTTTCAATTGCTGGCAGGGAGTCCCCGTCCATTCCAAATTATTGACTTTCTTTAGTGTGACCACAAATTTCTATACATTAGACACATATATTTTAAATCAGTCAGTATTAAAAATGGACATCTCGCATGCCCAGTCATCACTTTCTGTTTTAATGCTGAGTGCTTCCGAGCTGCAGCCTGAAACTGACCAGTACTTTCCGATCTCCAACCTTTCCTGAGCAAATAGAAAATAGGAGCAGGAGCAGGCCATTCGGCCCTTCGAGCCTGCTCCGCCATTCAATATGATCATGGCTGATCCTCTATCTCAATACCATATTCCCGCTCTCTCCCCATACCCCTCGATGCCCTCTGTGTCTAGAAATTCATCTATCTCCTTCTGAAATATATTCAGTGACTTGGCCTCCACTGCCTTCTGTGGTAGAGAATTCCACAGGTTCACCACCCTCTTGAGTGAAGACATTTCTCCTCATCTCTGTCCTAAACGTCCTACCCCGTATCCTGAGACTGTAACCCCTCGTTCTGGATCCTCCCAAATAGTAAAATCAGATTGACCTTTGAGCCTGTACTTTCTTAAAAAGAATCACATTTTCTGGTCTTAAAAGGGACAATTCCATTTTAGGAACAGACTACACTGTGCGCTATGTGGTTTAAACCTGTGCTTATAACTAAGTGGATCATTTCACCTACCATGACCAGGACCAAGGGAGATCCATTAATATATTAAAAATAGACCATCTAGTGAAGACAGAAATTACATTTTGTTTTAACGATAAATGCTTCCGACCTGTAGCTCAAATTTCTAAGCACTTTCCACTTTACCAAGTTCCCAAAAAAAATAAACTCAGATTGATTTGTGTGCAACATACAACTATTTCCAGCACGTGAGGTATCGCCAAGGTCTGTAATTTACACATTTCACTTAATTTGAAGACTGCAATTTACTCTCTCTCCATCCGCACTCACCATTTGCTGTGAAATCTAAACACTCCTCCTTTGTCATTCCAGGTTTGTATGATGAGTCAACGTAGCCATAGATGTAGGTACTTCCAGAACCACCAATGGAAAACGGCTGCCGGACCATCATCCCACCCATTGGAACTGTGTATACCTAAAATCACAAGCAAGTTTATTAACTCTCCTCGTATGCTCACGCTCATAAATGAAGACTGGTGGTTTGGGGACAATGAGGGAGTAAAGCTTTCACCAGTGGGATTGTACCTCATCAGGAGCTGAAGTTTTTAGGAGATGAACCCACAAGTTAACAGAACAGCCCAAACTGATTCTGTCTTCTCCTTTCCCTTCCTGTAACAGAGAGGCTAAGCTGACTATCACGATATTTATTCCCTCTTACAATAAAGCAGACCGGGTTGACTTTCCCCTCCACTTCCACCCATAACAGAACCACCAAGGTAGAGTTTCTCTCTCCTTGTAACAGAGCACCTCGGGTTGTTCTCTTTCCACAGCCCCACTCCCCCGCCAACCCCCTCTAGCAGGGCAGCCAACCAATTCCCTTGTTACCGCAACAAAGCAACTGACTGACTGACTTTTCCTCTTCTTGTTTAAGAACAGGGTGATTCTCTCTCTCTCTCTCTCTCTCTCCCCCCCCCCGACCACCACCACAGTGTATCACAGCCCAGTGATTCTCTTCCCTTCCACCCACCCAGGGTGATTCTCTCCCTCCCTCCAGAGATAGTCATGGATGGGTGTGAGGAAGGGGGCAAAGACAGACTTAAATGAGTTTTTAAAATTTGCGCTTGGGATGTGGGTAATACCGACTAAGTAGTATTTATCCCCACTCCCCAGGTGGCCTGAAGGCATTAAGTCAACCATATAATGTGGGTCTGGAGTCAGGTGTAAGACAGACTACGTAGGGGCAGCATGTCCCTTCCCTGAAGGCCAAGATTGAATGAGTTGGGTTTTTACAACAATCGAGCAGCTTTCGTGGTCGTTTTCTGTCGCCAGTCCCCAAAAAATACCAGATTCACTTAATTCAATTTCACAATTTGCCACAGTGGGATTTGAACTCACGACCTCTGGGTTTATAGTCCAGTAACATAACTACCAGGCAACCATATCCTTAGTAACAGACAATATGGGGTTTGCAGTTCAGCTAATGGTTGACATGGTTTGCAAATTGTCTGGGTTGGTCTAAGGAAGCAGAGAAGGAGCAAAGATGGAATGAGGGCAGGGATATAAAGTTCTAGGTGGGAGTAGGGTAAGGTGTTATTTTAGTTTGTTCTTGGGACGTGGATGATGCTGGCAATGCCACAGTTATTGCCCATCCCCAGTTGCCCTGTGACGCTGGTGGTGGGCCTTCTCCTTGAACACCTGCCATCCCTTTTCTGATGGCAATTTCACGATAGGACTAGGTAGAGAATTCCAGCATTTGCACCCAGCAAATATGGTGTGTTACTTGGAGGTGATGGTACTCCCATAATCTTACTTTTCACTTATTGGCAGTCGTGGGCTGGGAGGAAGGTGTAGCTCAGCTGTGACCTGAAGTCAGACAAAATCTGACAAGACAGAGGTGGGGTGGAAACTCACCTCGTAACTATGGTACTGTTGCTGCATATCGGCGGTTCAACAATGGAAAGGAGGAGCCAACGATGGTCATTGGCGGACTTGTACTTGTTAAGTTAGAGGTGTGGAATCGGATAAGTGCAGTCCTGCGAAGATGGATCACCAAGGTGGCACAGTGTCGGAGGATGAAGTGATCGACCGATCGACCGTGCTGATTGCTGCAGAGAGGTTCCATGTGACTTTAACCAGGATAGCGTCAATGCTGTGGACAGGACAGAAAGGGGACTAGAGGGACCCCAGGGAGTTGTGGGAGAAGTGAGCATGGCATTGGGTGGCAACAAGCATTCAAAGACCTCGGAGAGGAAAATTAAGTTAAACATGGGGCAATAGTTGGAAATGGAGGGGAAAAAAGTTCAGGGATGGCGCGCAGCCGCGGAAGGGACGGCGTGCAGCTTTCCAACACATCGTTTCAACCCAGCAGAGAGTAGAAGTTTAAAAATGAAAAAATAAAACCACAAGCTTTACCTGTCCACCTTTTCTTTTATCCCACCCAGCAACAATGATCCCAGCCATCAGCTCCTCCCGGTATTTGTAGCACATATCTTTGAACAAATTGCCAGCTGTCTGCACCAGAGGAAGCTCATCAAGCTCAATGCTGTAAAGAAATTGAGGCCGAGAATAACAGCGTTACATCTTCAGGATCAATACACGGGCCAGGAGGGCCCGAACAGAACGCCCATGTTTCAGGGGGAGTCGAAGCACTCACCGCGGCCAGGCAAGGACCTCATCAATGTGGCAAAGTTGGGCCCTACGACGCAGTCAGGACCTCAACACCACTCTCATTCTGGAACACACGAATGGCGCGGAGTGCCGGGCCGCCAGTGAAACCCGGCAGCGGGGCCCCGCGGCCGCCAGTGAAACCCGGCAGCAGGAGCGGGGCCTGGGGCCGGGTTTCTATTCATATTATTAACATTATTACTGCAGGGGAGAGACTTTTACCCCAGTAGTCTGGTTCTAAAGCCTCATCTCCAATTAGAAACCTCTAAGTTTCTTTCACTCAAGAGCCTAACCTACATTAAATCTGATTACTAGGATATCTACAATGGTCACAGAGGACTGACCTGTGGAAGCCGAGCTGATAGGCAACTGCATCTGCGATTGCCTGGGTGTCTGCTGCAGATCCCGAGCGACAACAGAAAATAAGATCATGAATTGGAGTCAGTTTATCAGTTACTCTATTTGCAATGTATGACCTGAAAAAGAAGAATTATTGCACATCACAAGGACGCATTACTGACACTGAATTTTGCCGAGACAAATCTGTGGTTTCACAGATGGCTGATTTCACACATTCTCTGAAAATTAACATCTCCGGGGGAGGAAAAGAGAAAGGGGAAAGAAGGTTCTTGCATTTATAGAGTGCCCTTCACAGCCCTGCGACACCCCAAAGCATTTCACAGCCAATGAAGTATATTTGAAGTGTAGTCACTGTTGCAATGTAGGGAAACACAGTAACCAATTTGCACACAGCAAGGTCTCAGAAAATGTAATGAGATTAATGACTAGTCTGTTCCTGGTGGTATTGGTTGCCAACTCTGGTTGGACATATGCTTGAAGGTTTGATCACTTGATATTTGCTGCTGTTTCAATCCTCATTTGGTCCCTGCAGATGATACAAAGATGGGAGGGAAAGTAGAGAGTGAGGAGGACATAAAAAACCTGCAAGGGGATATAGACAGGCTGGGTGAGTGGGCGGAGATTTGGCAGATGCAATATAATATTGGAAAATGTGAGGTTATGCACTTTGGCAGGAAAAATCAGAGAGCAAGTTATTTTCTTAATGGCGAGAGACTGGAAAGTACTGCAGTACAAAGGGATCTGGGGGTCCTAGTGCAAGAAAATCAAAAAGTTGGTATGCAGGTGCAGCAGGTGATCAAGAAAGCCAACGGAATGTTGGCTTTTATTGCTAGGGGGATAGAATATAAAAACAAGGAGGTATTGCTGCAGTTATATAAGGTATTGGTGAGACCGCACCTGGAATACTGCATACAGTTTTGGTCTCCATACTTAAGAAAAGACATACTTGCTCTCGAGGCAGTACAAAGAAGGTTCACTCGGTTAATCCCGGGGATGAGGGGGCGGACATATGAGGAGAGGTTGAGTAGATTGGGACTCTACTCATTGGAGTTCAGAAGAATGAGAGGCGATCTTATTGAAACATATAAGATTGTGAAGGGGCTTGATCGGGTGGATGCGGTAAGGATGTTCCCAAAGATGGGTGAAACTAGAACTAGGGGGCATAATCTTAGAATAAGGGGCTGCTCTTTCAAAACTGAGATGAGGAGAAACTTCTTCACTCAGAGGGTGGTAGGTCTGTGGAATTTGCTGCCCCAGGAAGCTGTGGAAGCTACATCATTAGATAAATTTAAAACAGAAATAGACAGTTTCCTAGAAGTAAAGGGAATTAGGGGTTATGGGGAGCGGGCAGGAAATTGGACATGAAGCTGAGTTCGGATCGGTCAATGCCCTGTGGGTGGCGGAGAGGGCCCAGGGGCTGTGTGGCCGGGTCCTGCTCCGACTTCTTGTGTTCTTTAGATTTGTGGTTGGGATCAGATCAGCCATGATCTTATTGAATGGCGGAGCAGGCTCGAGGGGCCGATTGGCCTACTCCTGCTCCAATTTCATATGTTCTTATGTTCTCCCCTCAGTCTGGATCAACTTAATCTGTTCCTTTTTATGAGCTGTTCATCTGCAATGCCTTCATGCAGTGCCCGAATATGGGTGTTTTCATTTCCTTACAGATGCTGCCTGTTGCCAGCATTTTCTGTACAATGGGTCTTGTTTATTTGTAGTGGTTTTGCAAGGTCAACTGTGACAAAGAATGAAATATTATCCTGTTTAAGAAAGCTGCCCTCCCAGTAGTTCATGTTTTCCACTCCCTGTACTACATGACTGTATAATATTCATGATCAGCAACAGCACAGCATTGCTCATAAGAGTCTAAATAAAGCAGCTTAGTGCTGTGCATCTCTCAGTGCTGGGATTATGCCAGATAATATCTTATTTGGCTTATTGTACTTAATGTAAGTCAGCTATCAAGAGACCCAATCTACTTTAGCTGACCATAGACATTTCATTCCTGGTTTTCCAAAGTTTAAAAAAAGTAAATAAAAGACGACCAGTGATTTTCATCACATGAAACCAGGAGGAATCGAGCAATTACATAGAATATACAGCACAGATATAGGCCATCTGGCCCGGCAGGTCTATGTCGATGTTTATGCTTCACACGAGCTTCCTCCCACTCCATCAAATCCCATCAACATATCCTTCAATTCCTTTCTCCCTCATGTGTTTATCAAGCTTCCCCATCTGTGCTATTCACCTCAACTACTCCTTGTGGTATTGAGTTCCACATTCTAACCAGTCTTTGGGTAAAGAAGTTTCTCCAGAATTCCCTATTGGATTTATGAGTCACTATCTTATATTTATGGTCCCTAGTTCTGGTCTCCCCAACAAGTGCAGGGATTGGAAACGGGGAGAAAAGAAACTTAAATTCATGGAATGCA
The DNA here is from genome assembly GCF_035084215.1 of Heptranchias perlo. Taxonomy (NCBI): domain Eukaryota; kingdom Metazoa; phylum Chordata; class Chondrichthyes; order Hexanchiformes; family Hexanchidae; genus Heptranchias; species Heptranchias perlo. The sequence continues at coordinate 29,752,806 of NC_090359.1, read as the reverse complement.
TTCGAGAATAATATGTCGAGGAACCAACTAGGGAACAGGTTATTTTAGATCTATTATTGTGTAATGAGACAGGGTTAATTAGTAATCTTATAGTTAAGGATCCTCTGGGGCAGAGTGATCATAATATGATACAATTTCATATTGAGTTTGAGAGTGATGTAGTTAAATCCAAAGCTAGGGTCCTAAATTTAAACAAAGCCAATTAAGTAGGTATGAGGGGCGAGTTGGCTATGGTAGGTTAGGAAATTACATTAAAAGACATGATGGTAGATAAGCAATGGTGAACATTTAAATAATTAATCATTCTCAAAGAATATATATTCCATTGAGGAATAAACACTCACAGGATACGGGATCCAACTGTGGCTAACTAGAGAAGTTAAGGATAGCATTAGATTAAAAGAAGAGGCGGCTTACAAAGTTGCCAAAAAGAGTAGCAAGCCTGAGGATTGGGGGCGGGTTTCAGAAATTAGCAAAGGATGACCAAGAAATTGATAAAGAGGGAGAAAATTGAATATGGGAGCAAGCTAGCAATAAAAACAGATTGCAAATAACAACATATGAACATAAGAAATAGGAGCAGGAGTAGGTCATACAGCCCCTCAAGCCTGTTCCGCCATTAGGGCTCATGGGATTGGGGGTAATATATTAGCATGGATTTAAGATTGGTTAATGGACAGAAAACAGAGAGCAGGAATAAACGATCATCTTTGGGTTGCAGGTTGTAACTAGTGGGGTGCTGCAAGGATCAGTGCTTGGGCCTCAGCTGTTTACAATGTATATCAATGACTTAGATGAGGGTACCGAGTGAAATGTATGCCAGTTTGCTGACAATACAAAGCTTGATGAGGAAGCAAGCTGTGAGGAGAACACAAAGAGGCTGCAAAGGGATATCGACAGGTTAAGTGAGTGGGCAAGAAGGTGGCAGAGTATAATGAGGGGAAATGTGAAGTTATCCATTTTGGTGGATAGGAAGAATAGAAAAGCAGAATTTTTTAAAAAAAATTTATTTTAGCAAATGTTGTTAGTCAAAAGGATTTGGGTGTCCTTGTACATGAATCACAGAAAGTTAACATACAGGTACAGCAAGCAATTAGGAAAGCAAATGATATGCTGGCCTCTATTGCGAGGGGATTGGAGTATAAGAGTAAGGAGGTCTTACTGCAATTATATAGTACTCTGGTGAGACCACACCTGGAGTACTGTGTACAGTTTTGGTCTCCTTACCTGAGGAAGGATATTCTTGCCTTACAGGCTTAAGGTTCACTAGATTGATTCCTGGGATGAGAGGGTTGACTTGTGAGGAGAGATTGAGTAGAATGGGCCTATACTGTCTGGAGTTTAGAAGAATGAGAAGTGATCTCATTGAAACATATAAGATTCTTAGAGGGCTTGACAGGGTAGATGCTGAGAGGCTGTTTCCCCTGGCTGGAGAGTCTAGAACCAGGGGGCATAGTCTCAGGATAAGGGGTCAGACATTTAGGACTGAGGTGAGGAAAAATTCCTTCACTCAGAGGGTTGTGAATCTTTGGAATTCTCTACCCCAGAGGGCTGTGGATGCTCAGTCATTGAGTATATTCAAAACTCAGATCGATAGATTTTTGGACTCTAGGGGAATCAAGGGAATATGGGGATCGGGCAGGAAAGTGGAGTTGAGGTCGAAGATCAGCCATGGTCTGATTGAATGGTGGAGCAGGCTCGAGGGGCCGTGTGGCCTACTCCTGCTCCTATTTCTTATGTTCTTATGTCAAATTGAAGGCAGACGATATAGGAGGGATGGAAAGAAACAAAGGAAGAAAGAAACTTGGAAAAAAGTAACTCAGCTGGGCTTTGTTCAACATTAAAGCAAGAATCTCAATGTCTGGTTGTCTTTTGCAAAGAACCACTCTCATATTTTTCAGTATATTTAACCAAGGAGGGGGTGATGACTTAGGACAGTGTACGCAAGTTAAACGAACCATCACAAGCTACAAGAAGCAACTTTTTAAAAAAATTTGTTCATGGGATGTGGGCGTCGCTGGCGAGGCTAGCATTTATTGCCCATCCCTAATCTGGGGATTCGAACCAGCTTAGAGTAAGCGGTGCATAAATTCAGCTTCCCTGCATTCTCTGTCTCCTTGTAGTCAGTTCCTTAAACGTAACAGCCTTACCCTGTGGTAGTTCGTGAATCTGCACCAATGACAACGCCACCGTCAAATTCCACAGCCATAATGGTTGTCTGTATTAGAAAAAACATTTTACATGTGACTATACACATGAAATTCATCCACAATAGGTGAACAGACTCAAGATCTGATAATGAGAAGGCAGAGGAAAACAGAGCTAAATATAACAAGTAAATATCTTACATGATAAATACTCAATTTATGGAATATACTGCCATTTAGCACTTTGAATACAGATTAAATATAAACCTTGAAGAGACAGATTCCTGTTACAACTGGGGACGGTGGGGTGGTAGGCAAGGGAAGCAATAATAAGCCTGGTGCCAAAGTAGGAATGCGATGAGAATCATTTTAACCAAAGACCAAATGTAATGTTAAATAAGAGAGTTATTTCAACCCAAATCATTTTTCTTCATCTAATTTTCTTCCCTTACACCTTCTCGCTGATGCCAATGACAAATCAGTCATCCAGTGATTTTGTGGAGGGTGGAGTATCCATAATCTCTCATACCCCAATAGGGAACCTGTTGGAGATCTGTAAATCTGCTACATTTGCTGCCCGAAGGACAACGAGGATTTAAACACCCGATTGGAGAGTGAGTGCCACAATTGATAACCAACACAGAAACTTGCGTTATTTATACATATAAAATGGGAGTCCAGCGTATCGGCAGCGATCGATTGAGGTAACCGATACTGGGGTACCAATAGTGATCGATTGAGGTAACCGATACTGGGGTATCAATAGTGATCGATTGAGGTAACCGATACTGGGGTATCAATAGTGATCGATTGAGGTAACCGATACTGGGGTATCAATAGTGATCGATTGAGGTAACCGATACTGGGGTATCAATAGTGATCGATTGAGGTAACCGATACTGGGGTATCAATAGTGATCGATTGAGGTAACCAACACAGGAACTTAAATAAAATTCAAATCGGCCGGAAGACCCATAGGTGGTAGGTGGTCTAACATGGTGACGCCACAATGTTCATTGATAGAAAAGACAAAGTATATTCAAAATAAAATAGGAACATGCACAGTGGTTGGAAAGAATGTAGTAACCTGAAACAATTAAAAGATAAAACGCACTAATTGATAAAAGAAAAGAGACTAAAAGAAAAGAAACCAACTGGAAAGCAGGGTCATATTGTTTCAAACAAGAATTAGCTTGACTGAGACAGGAATTAGAACAGGCAAAGGAGGTAATTGACATACGAGGTACAGGGGAACAGACAGAGAAGGAATTGGGAAAACAAAAACAGTGCAAGGATATGTTACCGGGGTTAGCAGTTTTACAGGCTAATGTGGCCAGTAAGGTCCATGAGGTGACTGAAGTAAAAGCAGAGAACGAAGAATTAAAAATTAGACTTACCAAACAAAGACAAAGAATAGAAGAATTAGCAGCCACCACCTGTACTAGGGCTGATTTAATGAAACGGAAACAATAGAAACAAATACAGGGTCCATACCGTGACTCCTGCAGCAGGGAAATCCTTAAGTTTAAAGAACAAATGAAGTCCCAGAGGGGCATGGTCCATATAGTTACCCGATCTGGATCAGGAGGAAGTCCTGATGATGACGACAACATAGATTGGGAAGGGTCTAGCAAGAAAAGCTGAACATCATTGGAACGGTGAGGATGACCATTATCCGGATCAGACCCCTATGGCACCAGTACTTGTGGTCAAACGGGAACCCCCAAACGACCAGAGAGAACCAGGAAAGGAGATCCAGAGTCATGGTTCCATATGACATCACCCTGATACAAGACATGGTCAAAAACATTCCCTGAACTAAACATAAGGAGGACCCAAGTCCTAACCTTTCAGCCAAAGGTTTTATTTTAAAATCACAAGCTTTCGGAGATTATCCCCTTCGTCAGGTGAATGGGGATAATCTCCGAAAGCTTGTGATTTTAAAATAAAATTGTTGGACTATAACCTGGTGTTGTAAGATTCCTTACATTTGTCCACCCCAGTCCATCACTGGCATCTCCACATCATTTCAGCCAAAGAGCAGACTACCAGGTTGCTGGCAGGCTAATCCATGTTTCACAACAAGCAAGTGAGGGGCATTTCTGATTACATCTTTTCTTCAGTCAGGCAGAATAACCATTAACACAGGAATTGGGAACTGGATTCTGGTACTGGATGGTAATCAATCTCATTCACAGCATTAAACCACAGCAGTAAGTATCACAACCAAGGCTCGGTTAATTTAGCTCCTCGGGCATTGCTTCTGCCTCTGACCCTCGTCTCTCAGTATTGACAGATCGATCTGCTCATAAACCAGTGACAGAATCACAGGCCTGGTGTTGGAAGATTCCTCACAAGAATCACAGGCCGACGGTGAACGAAGCGCCTGAAATCGAGGGGACCCGAGCGGCCTGGACCCAAAACACATTCGCCCACGCCCGAAATGTGCTGCATCACCGGCGGGCGTGCGAGCCGGAACCGCTCTCATCACCCGGAGCCGTCACTCGTACTTACTCCCGTGCTGACTTCCTCGCTCATCCACTCGGGGTAGAGGTTGTTCCCGCCCGGAACGGGCCTGAGCCCCGGAGTCTCGAAACGCGGCATCACCGGCACCACGGTCGCCATCTTACTGGGTCCACATGGAATGCCGGGAAGGTGGAGGAGTGAGCGGCGCGGGGCTCGCCGGGAAGGTGGAGGAGTGAGCGGCGCGGGGCTCGCCGGGAAAGTGGAGGAGTGAGCGGCGCGGGGCTCGCCGGGAAAGTGGAGGTGTGAGCGGCGCGGGGCTCGCCGGGAAGGTGGAGGAGTGAGCGGCGCGGGGCTCGCCGGGAAGGTGGAGGTGTGAGCGGCGCGGGGCTCGCCGGGAAGGTGGAGGTGTGAGCGGCGCGGGGCTCGCCGGGAAGGTGGAGGAGTGAGCGGCGCGGGGCTCGCCGGGAACGTGGAGGAGTGAGCGGCGCGGGGCTCGCCGGGAAAGTGGAGGTGTGAGCGGCGCGGGGCTCGCCGGGAATGTGGAGGAGTGAGCGGCGCGGGGCTCGCCGGGAAAGTGGAGGTGTGAGCGGCGCGGGGCTCGCCGGGAAGGTGGAGGAGTGAGCGGCGCGGGGCTCGCCGGGAAGGTGGAGGTGTGAGCGGCGCGGGGCTCGCCGGGAAAGTGGAGGTGTGAGCGGCGCGGGGCTCGCCGGGAAGGTGGAGGAGTGAGCGGCGCGGGGCTCGCCGGGAAAGTGGAGGAGTGAGCGGCGCGGGGCTCGCCGGGAAGGTGGAGGTGTGAGCGGCGCGGGGCTCGCCGGGAAGGTGGAGGAGTGAGCGGCGCGGGGCTCGCCGGGAAGGTGGAGGTGTGAGCGGCGCGGGGCTCGCCGGGAAAGTGGAGGTGTGAGCGGCGCGGGGCTCGCCGGGAAGGTGGAGGTGTGAGCGGCGCGGGGCTCGCCGGGAAGGTGGAGGAGTGAGCGGTGATGGATCAGCCCCTTTCCCGGGGAGGGAGTGGGAGGGAATCGGCCCCTTTCCCGGGGAGGGAGGGGGGGGGGGAATCGGCCCCTTTCCCGGGGAGGGAGGGGGGGGGGGAATCGGCCCCTTTCCCGGGGAGGGAGGGGGGAATCGGCCCCTTTCCCGGGGAGGGAGGGGGGAATCGGCCCCTTTCCCGGGGAGGGAGGGGGGGGGGGGAAATCGGCCCCTTTCCCGGGGAGGGAGGAATCGGCCCCTTTCCCGGGGAGGGAGGGGGGGGGGGAATCGGCCCCTTTCCCGGGGAGGGAGGGGGGGGGGGAATCGGCCCCTTTCCCGGGGAGGGAGGGGGGGGGGGAATCGGCCCCTTTCCCGGGGAGGGAGGGGGGGGGGGAATCGGCCCCTTTCCCGGGGAGGGAGGGGGGGGGGAATCGGCCCCTTTCCCGGGGAGGGAGGGGGGGGGGAATCGGCCCCTTTCCCGGGGAGGGAGGGGGGGGGGAATCGGCCCCTTTCCCGGGGAGGGAGGGGGGGGGGAATCGGCCCCTTTCCCGGGGAGGGAGGGGGGGGGGGAATCGGCCCCTTTCCCGGGGAGGGAGGGGGGGGGGAATCGGCCCCTTTCCCGGGGAGGGAGGGGGGGGGGAATCGGCCCCTTTCCCGGGGAGGGAGGGGGGGGGGAATCGGCCCCTTTCCCGGGGAGGGAGGGGGGGGGGGAATCGGCCCCTTTCCCGGGGAGGGAGGGGGGGGGGGAATCGGCCCCTTTCCCGGGGAGGGAGGGGGGGGGGGAATCGGCCCCTTTCCCGGGGAGGGAGGGGGGGGGGGGAATCGGCCCCTTTCCCGGGGAGGGAGGGGGGGGGGGAATCGGCCCCTTTCCCGGGGAGGGAGTGGGGGGGAATCGGCCCCTTTCCCGGGGAGGGAGTGGGGGGGAATCGGCCCCTTTCCCGGGGAGGGAGTGGGGGGGAATCGGCCCCTTTCCCGGGGAGGGAGTGGGGGGGAATCGGCCCCTTTCCCGGGGAGGGAGGGGGGGGGGAATCGGCCCCTTTCCCGGGGAGGGAGGGGGGGGGGGGATCGGCCCCTTTCCCGGGGAGGGAGGGAGGGGGGGGATCGGCCCCTTTCCCGGGGAGGGAATCGGCCCCTTTCCCGGGGAGGGAATCGGCCCCTTTCCCGGGGAGGGAATCGGCCCCTTTCCCAGGGAGGGGGGGGGAATCGGCCCCTTTCCCGGGGAGGGAGGGGGGGGGGAATCGGCCCCTTTCCTGGGGAGGGGAATCGGCCCCTTTCCCGGGGAGGGGAATCGGCCCCTTTCCCAGGGAGGGGGGGGGAATCGGCCCCTTTCCCGGGGAGGGAGGGGGGAATCGGCCCCTTTCCCGGGGAGGGGGGGAATCGGCCCCTTTCCCGGGGAGGGAGGGGGGGGGGAATCGGCCCCTTTCCCGGGGAGGGGGGGGGGAATCGGCCCCTTTCCCGGGGAGGGAGGGAGGGAGGGGGGGGGGGAATCGGCCCCTTTCCCGGGGAGGGGGGGGGGGGAATCGGCCCCTTTCCCGGGGAGGGGGGGGGGAATCGGCCCCTTTCCCGGGGAGGGAGGGAGGGGGGGGGGGGGGAATCGGCCCCTTTCCCGGGAGGGAGGGAGGGGGGGGAATCGGCCCTTTTCCCGGGGAGGGAGGGAGGGGGGGGGGAATCGGCCCCTTTCCCGGGGAGGGGGGGGGGGAATCGGCCCCTTTCCCGGGGAGGGAGGGAGGGGGGGGGCGGAATCGGCCCCTTTCCCGGGGAGGGAGGGGGGGGGGGAATCGGCCCCTTTCCCGGGGAGGCGGGGGGGGAATCGGCCCCTTTCCCGGGGAGGGGGGGGGGGAATCGGCCCCTTTCCTGGGGAGGGGGGGGGAATCGGCCCCTTTCCCGGGAGGGAGGGAGGGGGGGGGGGAATCGGCCCCTTTCCCGGGGAGGGGGGGGGGGGGAATCGGCCCCTTTCCCGGGGAGGGGGGGGGGGGGAATCGGCCCCTTTCCTGGGGAGGGGGGGGGGGAATCGGCCCCTTTCCCAGGGAGGGAGGGAGGTGGGGGGGGGAATCGGCCCCTTTCCCGGGGAGGGAGGGAGGGGGGGGGGGAATCGGCCCCTTTCCCGGGGAGGGAGGGAGGGGGGGGGGGGGGAATCGGCCCCTTTCCCGGGGAGGGGGGGGCGGAATCGGCCCCTTTCCCGGGGAGGGAGGGAGGGGGGGGGGGAATCGGCCCCTTTCCTGGGGGGGGGGGGTGGGGGGAATCGGCCCCTTTCCCGGGGGGGGGGGGAATCGGCCCCTTTCCCGGGGAGGGAGGGAGGGGGGGGGGAATCGGCCCCTTTCCCGGGGAGGGAGGGGGGGGGAATCGGCCCCTTTCCCGGGGAGGGAGGGGGGGGGGGGGAATCGGCCCCTTTCCCGGGGGGGGGGGGGGAATCGGCCCCTTTCCCGGGGGGGGGAGGGGAATCGGCCCCTTTCCCGGGGAGGGGGGGGGGGGGAATCGGCCCCTTTCCCGGGGAAGGGGGGGGGAATCGGCCCCTTTCCCGGGGAGGGGGGGGGAATCGGCCCCTTTCCCGGGGAGGGGGGGCAATCGGCCCCTTTCCCGTGGAGGGGGGGGGGGGAATCGGCCCCTTTCCCGGGGAGGGAGGGAGGGGAATCGGCCCCTTTCCCGGGGAGGGAGGGAGGGGGGGGGGGGAATCGGCCCCTTTCCCGGGGAGGGAGGGGGGGGGGGAATCGGCCCCTTTCCCGGGGAGGGGGGGGGGGAATCGGCCCCTTTCCCGGGGAGGGAGGGAGGGAGGGGGGGGGGGGAATCGGCCCCTTTCCCGGGGAGGGGGGGGGGGGAATCGGCCCCTTTCCCGGGAGGGAGGGAGGGGGGGGGGGGAATCGGCCCCTTTCCCGGGGAGGGAGGGAGGGGGGGGGGGAATCGGCCCCTTTCCCGGGGAGGGAGGGAGGGGGGGGGGGGAATCGGCCCCTTTCCCGGGGAGGGAGGGAGGGGGGGGGGGAATCGGCCCCTTTCCCGGGGAGGGGGGGGGGGGAATCGGCCCCTTTCCCGGGGAGGGAGGGAGGGGGGGGGGGGGAATCGGCCCCTTTCCCGGGGAGGGAGGGAGGGGGGGGGGGAATCGGCCCCTTTCCCGGGGAGGGAGGGAGTGGGGGGGGGGAATCGGCCCCTTTCCCGGGGAGGGGGGGGGGGAATCGGCCCCTTTCCCGGGGACGGGGGGGGGGAATCGGCCCCTTTCCCGGGGAGGGAGGGAGGTGGGGGGGGGGGGAATCGGCCCCTTTCCTGGGGAGGGAGGGGAGGGGGGAATCGGCCCCTTTCCCGGGGGGGGGGGGAATCGGCCCCTTTCCCGGGGAGGGGGGGTTGGGGAATCGGCCCCTTTCCCGGGGAGGCGGGGGGGGGAAATCGGCCCCTTTCCCGGGGAGGGAGGGGGGGGGGGAATCGGCCCCTTTCCCGGGGAGGGAGTGGGGGGGAATCGGCCCCTTTCCCGGGGAGGGGGGGAATCAGCCCCTTTCCCGGGGAGGGAGTGGGGGGGGAATCGGCCCCTTTCCCGGGGAGGGAGGGGGGAATCGGCCCCTTTCCCGGGGAGGGGGGGGGGAATTGGCCCCTTTCCCGGGGAGGGAGGGGGGGGATCAGCCCCTTTCTGCAGTGGAGCCCTGGGACACCTCCATTTCCGACATTGCCTCTCTAATCGTTACCTTGTGTTTTCTACCCATCAGACAGATTCTTTCCATTCCCAAGCTTTTCCCTGAATCCCCACTACTTTGAGCTTGATTCGTAACATTTTATGTGGCACTTCATTAAAAGCCTTTTGGAAGTCTCGGTGCAGTAGTAGAGCTTTCCTCTCGTCAAAGAAATCAAGCAGTTTGGTCAGACAAGGTTTTTCTCATCTTTTTGGGGGAGAGTTCTCCAGATTTCCATTACCCTTTGTGTGAAAAAGGGGGAAGCAAGAGGGACAGTGGAATGGATGATCTTTATCTGGGGTGATAAAGAAGTCCTTGAGTTTACAAACTTGTTCGGGGTGAAGATGGTGGAAGCAGGGGTTTAAGGAGGCAGTTGGCAGTAGAGAAGAGGACTCAGCTTATCCTTGTCCCCCAAGTAGATGAAGGGGCGGCCTGTAATATATTCAAATATAGCAACACCGTCCTGTAACATATCAAAATATAGCAACACAGTCCTGTAACATATCAAAATATAGCAACACCGTCCTGTAACATATCAAAATATAGCAACACCATCCTGTAACATATCAAAATATAGCAACACAGCCCTGTAACCATAGAATGGAAATCCGTTTCCAGTCGTGTGCCACAGGGCTCGGTGTTGGGTCTCTTGCTGTTTGTGGTATAAATGATTTGGACTTGAATGTAGGGGGCATGATTGGCAAATTTGCAGACGACACAAAAATTGGCCGTGTAGTTGATAGTGAAGAGGATAGCTTTAGATTCCAAGAAGATATCAATGGGTTGGTGGAGTGGGCGGAAAAGTGGCAAATGGAGTTCAACTGAGGTCATGCACTTAGGGAGGGCAAACAGTAAAGGGAATACGCAGTAAACGGGAATATATTGAGAGGGGTAGAGGAAGTGAGAGACCTTGGAGTGCATGTGCACAGGTCCCTGAAGGTGGCAGTACAGGTGGATAAGGTTGTGAAGAAGGCATATGGAATGCTCTCCGTTATTAGCCGAGGTATAGAATACAAAAGCAGGGATGTAATGATGGAACTGTATAAAACGCTGGTAAGGCCACAGCTGGAGTATTGTGCACAGTTCTGGTCACCACATTACAGGAAGGACGTAATTGGTCTGGAGAGAGTGCAGAGAAGATTTACAAGAATGTTGCCAGGGCTTGAAAATTGCAGCTGTGAGTAGAGATTGGATAGGCTGGGGTTGTTTTCCTTGGAGCAGAGGAGGCTGAGGGGAGACTTGATTGAGGTGTACAAAATTATGAGGGGCCCAGATAGAGTAGACAGGAAGTACCGGTTTCCCCTAGCGGAGAGTTCAAGAACTAGAGGACATAGATTTAAGCTGATTGGTGAAAGGATTAGAGGGGACATGAAGAAAACCATTTTTATCCAGAGGGTGGTGGGTGTATGGAATTCACTGCCCGAATTGGTGGTCGAGGCAGGGACCCTCAACTCTTTTAAAAAGTACCTGGACCTGCACCTAAAGTGCTGCAGGCTGTAGGGGTAAGGACCGGGTGCTGGAAGGTGGGATTAGAATGGGCACCTGGTTGTTCTTCAAGCTGGCGCGGACACAATGGGCCGAATGGCCCCCTTCTGTGCTGTATCTTTTCGATGGTTCTAATGGTTACAGCACAGAAGGAAGTCATTCAGCCTATCAAGCCCATGCTGGCTCTTTGTAAGAGCAATCCAGTTAGTCCCATTTCCCCGCTCTTTCCCTGTAGCCCTGCAAATTTTTTTCCCATCAAGTATTTATCCAATTTTTTGAAAGCCACGATTGAATCTGCTTCCACCGCCCTTTCAGGCAGCGCATTCCAGATCATAAATGTTCGCTGCGTAAAAAAGTTTTTCCTCATGTCGCCTTTGGTTCTTTTGCCAATCACCTTAAATCTGTGTCCACTGGTTCTTGATCCTTCCGCCAATGGGCACTGTTTCTCTCTATCTACTCTGTCTAGACCCTTCATGATTTTGAACACCTCCATCAAATCTCTTCTTAACCTCTCTGCTCCAAGGAGAACAACCCCAGCTTCTCCAGTCTATCCACGAAACTGAAGTCCCTCATCCCTGGAATCATTCGAGTAAATCTCCTCTGCACCCTCTCTAAGACCTTCACATCTTTCCTAAAGTGCAGTGCTCAGAATTGGACACAATACTTCAGTTGTGGCTGAGCCAGTGTTTTATAAAGGTTCAACATAACGTCCTTGCTTTTGTACTCTATGCCTCAACCTGTCCTGCCACTTCAAAGATTTGTGCACATATACCCTCTGGTCTCTCTGTTTCTGCACCCTCTTTAGAATTGTACCATTTGGTTTACATTGCCTCTCCTCTTTATTCCTGCCAAAATGTATCATTTCTCTGTGTTAAATTTCATCTGCCATGACAGCATAAGAACATAAGAAATAGGAGCAGGAGGAGGCCATACGGGCCCTCGAGCCTGCTACGCCATTCAGTAAAATCATGGCTGATCTTCAACGTCAACTCCACTTTCCTGCCCGATCCCCATATCCCTTGATTCCCCTAGAGTCCAAAAATCCATCGATCTCAGTCTCAACGACTCAGCAGCCACAGTCTGAAAAATAACCGTTCACCACTACTCTCTGTTTTCTGTCACTTAGCCAATTTCATATCCATGCTTCCACTGCCCCCTTTATTCCATGGGCTTCAATTTTGCTGACAAACCTATTATGTGGCATTTTATCAAACGTCTTTTGAAAGTTGAAATATACAACATCAACATCATTGCCCTCATCAACCCTCTGTTACCTCATCAAAAAACTCAATCAAGTTAGTTAAACACGATTTGCCCTTAACAAATCCGTGCTGGCTTTCCTTTATTAATCCACACTTGTCCAAGTGACTATTAATTTTGTCCTGGATTATCGTTTCTAAAAGCTTTCCCACCACCGAGATTAAACTGACTGGCCTGTAAATGCTGAGTTTATCCTTACACCCTTTATTGAACAAGGGTGTAACATTTTAAATTCTCCAGTCCTCTGGCACCACCCCCATATCTAATGAGGATTGCAAGATTATGGCCAGTACCTCTGCAATTTCCACCCTTACTTCCCTCATGCATCCCATCCGGACCGGGTGACTTACCTACTTTAAGTACAGCCAGCTTTTCTAGTACCTCCTCTTTATCAATTTTTAGCCCATTCAACCACCTCCAGTATATCCAAATATAGCAACACAGCCCTGTTATATATCCAAATATAGCAATAGAGGTGCCATTACACTATTGGGTGTATTCTATAGGCCGCCAACTAGTGGGAAGGATATAGAGGAGCAAATTTGCGAGGAAATTATAGAGAGGTACAAAAGCTATAGAGTAGTGATAATGGGGGACTTCAACTATCCTAACATAGACTGGGATAGTAATAATAATATAAGGGGCAAAGAGGGGGAGGAATTTTTGAAATGTGTTCAGGATAACTTTCTTGTCCAGTACGTTTCCAGTCCAACGAGGAAGGAGACATTACTGGATTTAGTTCTGGGGAATGAGGTGGGCCAAGTGGAGCAAGTGTCAGTGGGGGAACGTTTAGGGACCAGCGATCATTGTATCATAAGGTTTAGAATAGCTATGGAAAAGGACATGGACCACTCTAAAGTAAAAATACTCAATTGGAGGAGGGCCAATTTCAGAGGGATGAGAACAGATCTGGCCCGGGTAAACTGGAATCAAAGATTGGCAGGCAGAACTGTAATTGAACTACTTGGGCGACCTTTAAAGAGGAGATGATTCGGGTACAGTCTAGGTATATTCCCACAAGGGAGAAAGGTAGGGCAACGAAAGCCAGAGCTCCCCGGATGACAAAAGAGATAGAGAGTAAGATGAAGCAGAAAAAAGGGGCGTATGACAGATGTCGGGTTTGTAACACAAGTGAGCACCAGGCTGAATATAGAAAGTTCAGAGGGGAAGTGAAAAAGGAAATAAGAGGGGCAAAGAGAGAGTGAGAATAGACTGGCGGCAAATATAAAAAGGGAATCCAAAAGTCTTCTATAGGCTGTAAACAGTAAAAGGAGGGACCAAAAAGGAGATCTACTCATGGAGGCAGAGGGAATGGCTGAGGTACTAAATGAGTACGTTGCATCTGTCTTTACAGAGTCTCAGTAAAGGAAGATGTAGTTGAGAAACTGGATGGACTAAAAATTGATAAAGAGGAGGTACTAGAAAGGCTGGCTGTACTTAAAGTCGATAAGTCACCCGGTCCGGATGGGATGCATCCTAGGTTCCTGAGGGAAGTAAGGGTGGAAATTGGGGAGGTACTGGCCATAATCTTCCAAACATCCGTAGATACAGGGGTGGTGCCAGAGGACTGGAGAATTGCAAATGTTACACCCTTGTTCAAAAAAGGATGTAAGGATAAACCCAGTAATTATAGGCCAATCAGTTTAATCTCAGTGGTGGGGAAACTTCTAGAAATGATAATCCAGGACAGAATTAGCAGTCATTTGGACAAGTGTGGATTGATTAGGGAAAGCCAGCACGGATTTGTTAAAGGCAAATTGTGTTTAACTAACTTGATAGAGTTTTTTGATAAGGTAACAGAGAGGGTATATGAGGGCAATGCGGTTGATGCGGTGTATATGGACTTTCAAAAGGTGTTTGATAAAATGCCACATAATAGGCTTATCATCAAGATCAAAGCCCATGGAATAAAGGCGGCAGTAGCACCATGGATACAATTGGCTAAATGACAGGAAACAGAGAGTAGTGGTGAACGGTTATTTTTCGGACTGGAGGGAGGTGTGCAGTGGTGTTCCCCAGGGGTCAGTGCTGGGACCACTGCTTTTCTTGATATATATTAATGACTTGGACTTGGATGCAGAGAGCACAATTTCAAAATTTGCAGATGTCACAAAACTTGGAAGTGTAGTGAACAGTGAGGAGGATAGTGATAGACTTCAAGAGGATATAGACAGGCTGGTGGAATATCCGGACACGTGGCAGATTAAATTTAACGCAGATAAATGTGAGGTGATACATTTCGGTAGGAAAAATGAGGAGAGGCAATATAAACTAAAGGGCACAATTCTAAAAGGGGTACAGGAACAGAGAGATCTGGGGGTATATGTACACAAATTGTTGAAGATGGCAGGGCAGGTTGAGAAAGTGTTTTAAAAAGCATGTGGGATTCTGGGCTTTATAAATAGAGGCATAGAGTACAAAAGCAAGGAAGTCATGATGAACCTTTATAAAACACTGGTTCAGCCACAGCTGGAGTATTGTGTCCACTTCTGGGTACCACACATTAGGAAAGATGTGAAGGCCTTAGAGAGGGTACAAAAGAGATTTACTCAAATGCTTCCAGGGATGAGGGATTTTTAGTTACGTGGATAGACTGGAGAAGCTGGGATTGTTCTCCTTTGAACCGAAAAGGTTGAGAGAAGATTTGATAGAGGTATTACGAACATACAAACATTCGAATTAAGCGCAGGGGTGGCCATTTGGCCCCTCGAGCCTGCTCTGCCATTTGATAAGATCATGGCTGATCTGATTGTGACCTCAACCCTACTTTCCTGTCTACCTACTATAACCTTTGACTCCCTTGTTAATCAGGAATCTTTCTAACTCAGCCTTAAAAATATTCCATGACCCTGCCTCCACCGCTCTCTGGGGAAGGGAGTTCCACAGACTCATGACCTTCTGAGAAAAAAAAATTCTCCTCATAAATGGGAGACCCCTTATTTTTAAACTGTGGCCCCTAGTTCTATTCTCTCCCACAAGGGGAAACATCCTCTCAGCATCTACCCCTTCAAGTCCCCTCAGATCTTATATATTTCAATAAGATCACCTCTCATTCTTCTAAACTCCAGTGTATACAGGCCCAACTTGTCCAACCTTTCCTCATAAGGTAACCCCTCATCCCAGGAATCAGATGAGAACCTTCTCTGAACCGCCTCTAAAGCAATTATGTCCTTTCTTAAATAAGGAGACCAAAACTGCACACAGTATTCTAGATGTGGTCTCACCAATGCCCTGTACAACTGTAGCAAAACATCTCGACTTTTATATTCCATTCCCCTTGCAATAAATGACAACATTCCATTTACCTTCCTAATCACTTGCTGTACCTGCATACTAACTTTTTGTGATTCATGTACTGGGACACCCAGATCCCTCTGTACCTCAGAGTTCTGCAATCTCTCTCCATTTAAATAATATACTGCTTTTCTATTCCTCCTGCCAAAGTGAACAAGTTCACATTTTCCCACATTATACTCCATCTGCCAAATTTTTGCCCACTCACTTAACCTATCCATATCCCTTTGCAGACGCCTTATGTCCTCTTCACAACTTACTTTCCTACCTACCTTTGTGTCATCAGCAAATTTAGCAACCAGACATTCGGTCCCTTCATCCAAGTCATTGATATAGATTGTAAATAGTTGAGGCCCCAGCACTGATCTCTGTGGCACTCCACTCATTACATCTTACCAACCTGAAAATGACCCATTTATGCCTACTCTCTGTTTCCTGTTAGCTAACCAATCCTTTATCCATGCTAATATGTTACCCCCTACACCATGGGCTCTTATTTTGTGTAGTAGCCTTTGATGTGGCACCTTGTCAAAAGCCTTCTGGAAATCCAAGTACACCATATCCACAGGATCCCCTTTATCCATGTTGCTTGTTACTTCCTCAAAAACTTAAATAAATTAGTCAAACACGATTTCCCTTTCACAAAGCCGTGTTGACTCTGCCTGATTGCATTGAGATTTTCTAAGTGCCTTGCTATAACCTCCTTAATATTAGATTCGAGCATTTTCCCTATGACAGATGTTAAGATAACTGGTCTGTAGTTTCCTGTTTTCTGTCTCCCTCCTTTCTTGAATAGAGGAGTTACATTCACTATTTTCCAATCTGATGGGACCCTTCCAGAATCTAGGGAATTTTGGAAAATTAATACAATGCATCTACTATCTCTGCAGCCACTTCTTTTAAAACCCTAGGATGAAGTCTGTCAGGACCTGGGGACTTGTCAGCTTGTAGTTCTAATAATTTTTTAAAAACCCTTTCCCTGGTGATTGTAAATGTTTTAAGTTCCTCCCTCCCTTTCACCTCTTGATTCACAATTATTTCTGGCATGTTTATTTGTATTTTCTACAGTGAAGACGGACGCAAAATATCTGTTCAATTCATCTGCCATTTCCTTATTCTCCATTATTAATTCCCCAGACACTCTCTCTAGAGGACCAACGCTCACTTTACTTACTCTTTTCCTTTTTAAATACCTGTAGAAACTCTTACTATCATGAAGGATCTAGACAGAGTAGACAGAGAGAAACTTTTCCCATTGGCAGAAGGGTCAAGAACCAGAGTTCATAGATTTAAGGTGATTGGCAAAAGAACCAAAGGCGACATAAGGAGAAACTTATTTACACAGTGAGTGGTTAGGATCTGGAATGCACTGCCCGAGGGGGTGGTGGAGGCAGATTCAATCATGGCTTTCAAAAGGGAACTGGATAAGTACTTGAAAGGAAAAAATTTGCAGGGCTACAGGGATAGGGCAGAGGCGTGGGACTAGGTGGATTGCTTTTGCATAGAGCCAGCATGGACTCAATGGGCCGAATGGCCTCCTTTCGTGCTGTAACCTTTCTATGATTCTATGAACACAGCCGTGTAATATATCCAAATACAGCCCCCTCTTTAGGAGACCCTCTGATCTGCTCCCCCTCTTAAGGAGACTCTCTGATCTGCTCCCCCTCTTTAGGAGACCCTCCGATCTGCTCCCCCTCTTTAGGAGACCCTCTGATCTACTCCCCCTGTTAAGGAGACCCTCTGATCTTCTCCCCCTCTTAAGGAGACTCTCTGATCTGCTCCCCCTCTTTAGGAGACCCTCTGATCTGCTCCCCCTCTTTAGGAGACCCTCTGATCTACTCCCCCTGTTAAGGAGACCCTCTGATCTTCTCCCCCTCTTAAGGAGGGCACTTATATTGATGGTCATTGTAGCATTGAATAATCCGTGCTGCACTTTTGGTCCATTTCTAAATAGTCCAGGACTTGCTGGTTCAGATTGTCAAGGCCTTGGGGCCACAGGTCCATAACTTTGAACGGCTCCACAGTAAATCAGTGCAATAGATTTCTGCAGAGGTCAGTTTTGAGTTTCTTAAAATAAATATAAAAATAGAAGATTAAAGAGAGATTAAAATAATCCATTTAAAAAAAATTGTCTTGTTTCCTTTCATACAAATATCTTTGATTTAGTTGACAGTCTTTTCACACATCTCTGGAGCAACAGTTTACCAGCATTAAACATGGGCATTAGGTTTTGGGGACGCCCCCTCATCCCATTTAAAAGTGAGACAGAGAGAGCTGTCAGTGAGCATAGAAGAGTGAGATCAATGAATTGAAATCTGACATTTTCTTTACTGCTGATAAAAGTTTATTGCGCTCCAGTTCTCGTTATGTATTCCCTGGAACTAGTCTTTTTCATTGCTTAGTTCCATGATGGGTTTCATGGTGTCGTCAGATACCAATTAAAATACCTCTTATGTGTAGTCTCACCAGAAAAACAAGAAATTCTGATGAATTTCATGCAGTGAGACAGGATACAGAGACCAGAGTAACTCCAGCAATATATCACTGCAACGCACTGTAATAGATCATTGCAATAGATGTCTGCAGATTATCATGGGCAGCATCGATGGATTCAAGCTTCCAGCTTCCACTAGGTTGCTGTACCAGTAGCAAGGCTAAGATAGGGAGTCAGCCTGTGCAATTCTTATCACCCTGTCACTTTCAAATCTGCTTTTGTACCCTTTCCTACTCTAATTCATTGTTATCCAATATGTTGGCCACAATCCACATCCGGCTAATTGGGAATCCAGATGTGGCTAATTGTATTTCTGATTAGTAAATAAAAAATGTGTAATGGACAATCATGGTTGGGCCTGTGATCTCAATAATGATATTCATTGAGTTACATCGAGTCTATAGAACAGAAACAGGCCATTCGGCCCAACTGGTCAATGCCAGCGTTTATGCTCCACATGAGCCTCCTCCCACCCCTCTTTACCTCACCCTATCAGCACATCCTTTTATTCCTTTCTCCCTCATGTACTTATCGAGCTTCCCCTTAAATCCATCTACACTATTCACCTCAACTACTCCTTGTGTTAGCCCGTTCCACATTCTCACCACTCTCTGGGTAAAGAAGTTTCTCCTGAATTCCCTATTGGATTTATTAGTGATTATCTTATATTTATGGCCCCTAGTTCTGGTCTCCTCCACAAGTGGAAACATTCTCTCTACGTTTACCCTATGAAATTCTTTCATTATCTTAAAGACCTCTATCAGGTCACCCCTCAGCCTTCTCTTTTCTAGAGAAAAGAGCCCAGCCTGTTCAGCCTTTCCTGATAATTATATCCTCTCAGTTCTGGGACCATCCTTGTGAATCTTTCTTGCACCTTCTCCAGTGCCTCTATATCCTTTTTATAATATGGAGACCAGAACTGTGCACAGTACTCCGAGTGTGGTCTAACCAAGGTTCTATACAGGTTTAACATAACTTCACTGCTTTTCAATTCTATCCCTCTAGAAATGCACCCCAGTGCTTTGTTTGCCTTTTTTATGGCCTTATTAACCTGTATCGCTATTTTTTGTGATTTGTGTATCTGTACCCCAAGATCCCTCTGCTGCACCACCCCATTTGGACTCTTATTATCCAAGGAGAATGTGACCTCCTTATTCTTCCTACTAAAATGCACCACCTCACATTTATCTATATTGAAAGTCATTTTTTTTTATTCGTTCATGGGATGTGGGTGTCGCTGGCGAGGCCAGCATTTATTGCCCATCCCTAATTGCCCTTGAGAAGGTGGTGGTGAGCCGCCTTCTTGAACCGCTGCAGTCCGTGTGGTGAAGGTTCTCCCACAGTGCTGTTAGGGAGGGAGTTCCAAGATTTTGACCCAGCGATGATGAAGGAACGGCGATATATTTCCAAGTCGGGATGGTGTGTGACTTGGAGGGGAACGTGCAGGTGGTGTTGTTCCCATGTACCTGCTGCTCTTGTCCTTCTAGGTAGTAGAGGTCGCGGGTTTGGGAGGTGCTGTCGAAGAAGCCTTGGCGAGTTGCTTCAGTGCATCCTGTGGATGGTGTACACTGCAGCCACAGTGTGCCGGTGGTGAAGGGAGTGAATGTTTAGGGTGGTGGATGGGGTGTCAATCAAGCGGGCTGCTTTGTCTTGGATGGTGTCGAGCTTCTTGAGTGTTGTTGGAGCTGCACTCATCCAGGCAAGTGGAGAGTATTCCATCATACTCCTGACTTGTGCCTTGTAGATGGTGGAAAGGCTTTGGGGAGTCAGGAGGTGAGTCACTCGCCGCAGAATACCCAGCCTCTGACCTGCTCTTGTAGCCACAGTATTTATATGGCTGGTCCAGTTAAGTTTCTGGTCAATGGTGACCCCCAGGATGTTGATGCTGGGGGATTTGGCGATAGTAATGCCGTTGAATGTCAAGGGGAGGTGGTTAGACTCTCTCTTGTTGGAGATGGTCATTGCCTGGCACTTGTCTGGTGCGAATGTTACTTGCCACTTATGAGCCCAAGCCTGGATGTTGTCCAGGTCTTGCTGCATGCAGGCTCGGATTGCTTCATTATTTGAGGGGTTGCGAATGGAACTGCACCAATTACACGCCCATTCTGCAAGTTTATTAATGCCTTCTTAAATTTTGACACTTTCTTCCTTTGCATTAACTACAACCCCAATTTGGTGTCGGCCGCAAATTTTGAAATTGTACTTCAGATTCCCGAGTCCAAATCGTTGATGTAAATTGTGAACAACAGTGGTCCCAGCACCAATCCCCATGGAACACCACTTCCCACCTTTTTCTGGTCTGAGTAGCCACCCATAACCCCTACTCTCTCATAGAATCATAGAAAGGTTACAGCATGGAAGGAGGCCATTCAGCCCATCGAGTCCATTCCGGCTCAATGCAAGAGCAATCCAGCTAGTCCCACTCCCCCCGCCCTATCCCCGTAGCCCTGCAAATTTTTTCCTTTCAAGTACTTATCCAGTTCCCTTTTGAAGGCCATGATTGAATTTGCCTCCCCCACCCCCTCGGGCAGTGCATTCCAGATCCTAACCACTCGCTGTGTAAAAAAGTTTTCCCTCATATCACCTTTGGTTCTTTTGCCAATCACCTTAAATCTATGTCCTCAGGTTTTTGACCCTTCCGCCAATGGGAACAATTTCTGTCTATCGACTCTGTCTAGACCCTTCATGATTTTGAACACCTCGATCAAATCTCCTCTCAACCTCCTCTATTCCAAGGAGAACAACCCCAGCTTCTCCAGTCTATTTGTTCTCTCTATTTTCTGTTTTGTAACCAGCTTGCTATCCATTCTGCTACTTGTCCCCTGACTCCACATGCTCTGACCTTAGATGATTTTCTATTACATCATTGAGTAAAGATTCCATTATCTTTCCTACCACCGATGTTAAGCTGACTGGTCTATAATTCTCTGGGCTTGTTCTATCTCCCTTTTTAAATATAGGAATCACATTAGCTGTCCACCAGTCCTCTGGCATTATTCCCTTTTCTAATGAATGTTTATATATATATATATATAAAATAGTGCCTCTGCTATCTCTTCCCTAACTTCTTTTTATAAGTGGGGATGCAATCCACCCGGACCAGGGGTTTTATTCTCTCTAAGTTTGATTAGTTTATCTATTATCTCCCCCCTTTTTATCTTAAATGCCTTGAGGTCTTTTTTGATCTCCTACATAGGAACAGGAGCAGGCCATTCAGCCCCTCGTGCCTGCTCCGCCATTTGATAAGATCATGGCTGATCTGTGATCTAACTCCATATACCTGCCTTTGGCCCATTTCCCTTAATACCTTTGGTTGCCAAAAAACTATCTATCTCAGATTTAAATTTAGCAATTGAGCTCGTATCAATTGCCGTTTGCGGAAGAGAGTTCCAAACTTCTACCACCCTTTGTGTGTAGAAATGTTTTCTAATCTCACTCCTGAAATGTCTGGCTCTAATTTTTAGACTGTGCCCCCTACTCCTAGAATCCCCAACCAGCGGAAATAGTTTCTCTCTATCCATCCTATCCGTTCCCCTTAATATCTTATAAACTTCGATCAGATCACCCCTTAACCTTCTGAACTCCAGAGAATACAACCCCAATTTGTGTAATTTGTGTAATCCTCTTCGAATGTCCTGCCCACCTTATTAGTCTCCCTGGTAAATACTGAGGCAAAGTAACTATTCAATATTTCTGCCATTTTGCTGTCATTACCCGTGAGTTTATCTTGTGCATCCCTTAGTGGCCCTATCCCGATCCTGATTTTTCTTTTGTTAATTATGTGTCTGTAGAATACTTTACCATCTCTTTTTATATTCATTAATAATTTAATTTTGTAGTTCCTCTTTGCTTCCCTATTTTTTTTTTACTTCTTTCCTAATCTCTTCATATTCCCTTTCGTCATCCTCTCCTGTATTGTCTACATACTTAGGGGTTTAAGGATGGCCGAGCGGATGCGTTCGGGGCGGGGGGGGCTCCTAAAATGGGAGAATCCCGGAGTGGGTTCGGAGCCCGGCTCCAACCCACCCACTTCCAGGTTCCCCAATGATGCGTTCGGGTGCGCGCGCAGCTCCCGCATGTGGGACTCCCACCGGCAATTAAAGCTGGAGGGGTGACAATTTAAATACTTACTTACCTAGTTGAGGTACTTGAGAGACCTCATTGACTGGAGATTTTGGCAGGGATGCAATTTTCATGGATCCTCAGCGTGTTTCCCGTGCTGTGGGAAACATTCCCTGTTGGAGCAGACGTGTTTCAGTCAGCAGCCAGTGGGAGATGCAAAGGATTTTTTGACAGTTATGGGGAAAACCTCATTTATTGCAGCAGGGCACTCTGTCACTTCAAACAAAGTTTTGGCTGCAACACCTTTGTCTTTCCACTCAAAATTATTAATTTATACCCTAAACTCTGCTGTGCAAACACATTTGCCTACTTTGCGGATCCCCTCATACTCAAACCGTCAGGATGGGGGGGAGCCATGGCTGCATCCGAGGACGAGCAACATCACCAGCCTCCCCAGGCACGCCGTCCACCTTTGCCACGTGGAGCCCACAACACAGTGCTGCGCCACAGTCACCGGCACAAAATAGTCGTGCAACTACACATACACCCACTGTAGGGTGACCCAATGGGTGGCATCAAGTGTGGGGGTTCATGGAGAACCTCATGAATGGGACTTATTGCACAAGCCAGTCAAGAATGGCCAAGATGTGGCAGTAGTGGTGACAATATAATATTTAATGTGAGTTGAACCAAAATCAAATATAAATAAAAAACATGACAAACCGTCAAACACCCTTCTGCATCCCCTTTGTGCTCACGAAACCTTTGCCTTACGCTTCCTACTGCACATACGTGATGCATCTCCTGTGGCTGCAGCAGAGGTAGTGGCAGGTTGGGTGAGGCTGACCGTGAAAGAAATGCATCACAGAGTGAGTATGAGACAGAGCCATGAGATTGTATGAGGATTGGGTTGAGTGGTAGTGGTGGGATGAGTACTGGGGAGGTGAGCAAGTGCAGGTAAGATGAGGATGAAGTTTGAGTGGGTGTGAGGAGTGATGTAATAGAGTAGTGTTGGCAGTGCAGAATGAGTTGTGGGGCGGGGGCAGTGATGTGGAAGACTGAGTGTAGGAGAATGAGTGAGTGTAGGAGAATGAGTAAGTGTACTCACTTTGGCTGACCTAGTTAGGTCATTGAAGCGCTTCCTGCACTAGATCCAGGTGGGCGATATGTTGCTGGTGCTGCTGACGTCCTCTGCCACCTCGAGCCAGGCCTTCTTGGTGGCAGAGGCAGGCCACTTCCTCCCGTCCGCCGGGTAGAAGATCTCTCTCCTCCTCCTCACCCCATCCAGTAACACTTGGAGTGAGGCATCATTAAATCTGGGAGCAACCTTTCCCCAGGGCTGCTCCATGCTGTAATTTTGGCTGTTTGCTGCACGAGCAGCATTGGAAGACTCCTCCAGCTGACAGCCTGTGATGTGGGTGCGCAGTCCGCCAATTTGACCAGTGCCCCACCTGCTGCCAACCCGCCTCCCTGGTAATATCGGGGCCTTAGTGCACGCCTATTTCTTTAATTTCAATTTTACCCTTATCTCCTTATTCATCCATGATGTTTCATTATTGACTAGTTTGTTCTTGTTTTTTAGAGGAATATATTTCCCTCTGCTATTAGAGTCATAGAGTCATAGAGTTATACAGCACGGATAGAAGCCCTTCGGCCCATCGTGTCCGCGCCGGCCATCAGCCCTGTCTACTCTAATCCTATATTCCAGCATTTGGTCCGTAGCCTTGTATGCTATGGCATTTCAAGTGCTCATCCAAATGCTTCTTGAATGTTGTGAGGGTTCCTGCCTCCACAACCCTTTCAGACAGTGAGTTCCAGACTCCAACCACCCTCTGGGTGAAAAAGTTCTTTCTCAAATCCCCTCTAAACCTCCCGCCTTTTACCTTGAATCTATGTCCCCTTGTTATAGTACCCTCAACGAAGGGAAAAAGCTCCTTAGTATCCATCCTATCTGTGCCCCTCATAATTTTGTACACCTCAATCATGTCCCCCCTCAGCCTCCTCTGCTCCAAGGAAAACAAACCCAATCTTCCCAGTCTCTCTTCATAGCTGAAGCGCTCCAGCCCTGGTAACATCCTGGTGAATCTCCTCTGCACCCTCTCCAAAGCGATCACATCCTTCCTGTAGTGTGGCGACCAGAACTGCACACAGTACTCCAGCTGTGGCCTAACCAGTGTTTTATACAGCTCCATCATAACCTCCTTGCTCTTATATTCTATGCCTCGGCTAATAAAGGCAAGTATACCATATGCCTTCTTTACCACCTTATCTACCTGTTCCGCCGCCTTCAGGGATCTGTGAACTTGCACACCAAGATCCCTCTGACCCTCTGTCTTGCCTAGGGTCCTCCCATTCATTGTGTATTCCCTTGCCTTGTTAGTCCCTCCAAAGTGCATCACCTCGCACTTTTCCGGGTTAAATTCCATTTGCCACTGTTCCGCCCATCTGACCAACCCATCTATATCGTCCTGCAGACTGAGGCTATCCTCCTCGCTATTTACCACCCTACCAATCTTTGTATCATCAGCGAACTTACTGATCATACCTTTTACATTCATATCCAAGTCCATTCTATCTCTTTGTCAAAAAAAAATCCGGTCTGCCTTCCCTCGTTCCACTCTCATTCCCTCAAAATTAGCTTTTTTCCAATCCATTACTTTGGTCTTTGTCCTGCTTATGTTTTTCTCAATCATTATTTTAAACTATATTATGTTATGATCACTACTGCCTAGATATTCCCCTATGCTTAATTCTCTTATTTGCTCTGGTTCATTGCCCATTCCTAGATCTAGCAGTGATTCCTCCCTTGTTGGGCTTCTTACTTACTGGGTAAGAAAGGAGTCCTGTACACACTGTTAAAACTTCATTCCCTTTTCAATTCCTCTTCTTTCCAGTTTATTTGGGAGTAGTTGATGATTATTCTATGTCTTTTACTTCTTTCATAGATTTGCCTACATATTTCTTCCTCCACTTCCATCCCACTATTCACATGGTGTGTGTGCACGTGAAATTTAACCTATTTGTGCGTCCATTGATAAAATGGCCAAGCATTGTTGCTATATATACATACAAATATATTATATAATTGCTTGAGCTGGACACTAAACAGCTAATAACTGCTGCTATATAAATATATTATATAAGTTGGTGTGTGCAATGGAGAATGGTGTTTTAGAATGTTGTAAATAAAATGTTTTTGTTTGGGATCCAGACTCTGATATCTCCTTGAACAAGAGAGGTAAAAGATGGTCACAGAAATATAGTCACTCCGCAACAAGTAAGAGAAAAGCTGAAATCAGCAAGATTGCAAGTCAGCAAGCCTCTAATGGAAGCAAATTACCTTTAGGCCTGAAAACTGATCTTTGTTGTCTTTGGGACGAGATAAAAAAATGCAAAAATCTAATGGTAAACATGCTGCCTGTGGGAAAACCATGGCTAATTATTTATTGCAAATTATTTCTATCGCTGCAACTTTTGAGGTCTGCCTGAACTGGTCGCACTCCCCCGGAGAGGAGAGATGAGCAAGAGACTCACTGAAACCAATGGAGAGAATTAAACTGGTCGCATCACTGCATTGGGATCCCTTGTTCCCAGGTAACTTGCCCCATGGCACCAAGTCCCAGGAGTGCCGTGTCCCAGGAGCGCCGTGTCTCAGCACTCAGTGTCCCCATGCTGTGCAGCACAATATTTTTCATATGTTGAGTCAGGGTGTATAATATGCAACCGTTGACTTTGAAATTTTAAATTTTTATTACCCTTTAAAAGCAGTTTGAATGAATACCACCGAATCACGCTATATCCCTCTTTTTTTGCCACACCACATTCATCCAGTTTGATGAAGCACTCTGAGACTAGGATAGTTCAAGCATGTCATGCTGTGCATACATGCGTTGTGTAATATCATAAACTCTTTCGATGGCGTTCACGGTGTTCCACAGTTTGGCTTTGGTCTCTTTGCTGTCCTGCACACACAATATGTGAAGGAAGTCTGTCCGCGATGGAAGGGCAAGGAATGCAATCCCAGTAACTTTTTGTACCAACCAGCTGTGGTACTTGGCAAGTGACTGTTGGTAGGCATCAGCACACATGGCAGATATTGAGTCATTTTCCGAGCTGGTCCTTAGCTTATCAAGAAAGAGCTGGAGCCAACGTAATGCGCGGTGCAGACGCAGGATAGTGCGGCAGCCTGATTCCAGGCGATCAGTGGGAATCTTATTGAAGTCCACCGCACTTTTTGTCAATTCGTAATCAATCATCGACTGCATTGAGGTGTATTCCCTTCCATGCACTCCCTGCTGATATTGAATGATTATCTTCATTTTACTGGCGACCTCTTCAGATATAAACCCAAAGATGGTGCCAAGTGCATTCATAAATCTGAAAAGACAAGATCCAAAATGAGTTATGGTAACATTAGGCCTGAACATCTCCTCAGCATGGTGCTGGAAGTAGGATAGCTGGAATTTCTTGCTAGCAACTTGCCAAATAAAAATATCTTATCTGACAATTAACTACTGCAGATTTAATCTTTTGTTTACTATGTGTATCCAATGTCAACATCAAGCGCTCCCAGGGCAGGTACAGCACGAGTTAGATACAGAGTAAAGCTCCCTCTACACTGTCCCATCAAACACTCCCAGGGCAGGTACAGCACGGGTTAGATACAGAGTAAAGCTCCCTCTACACTGTCCCATCAAACACTCCCAGGGCAGGTACAGCACGGGTTAGATGCAGAGTAAAGCTCCCTCTACACTGTCCCATCAAACACTCCCAGGGCAGGTACAGCACGGGTTAGATGCAGAGTAAAGCTCCCTCTACACTGTCCCATCAAACACTCCCAGGGCAGGTACAGCACGGGTTAGATGCAGAGTAAAGCTCCCTCTACACTGTCCCATCAAACACTCCCAGGGCAGGTACAGCACGGGTTAGATGCAGAGTAAAGCTCCCTCTACACTGCCCGTTCTCTGAAGTGCCGCCTCACTCTCCCCACACCACAACAATGTGCTTTTCCATTTCACACACCAGCCTCCCTGAGTACCTTCACTCGCTCCGTGCACATTGTGGGCATTTTTACTGTGAATCTGTATGTGTAAGAATTCCTTTGGTCATTTTGTATATCAACATCATCGATGAAAATTGGCATTGTTTGGTGTTATCTAGTGAAATGATAATTATGTTCTTTTAGGTAATTTTCAAAAGCACATTTATGATCTCAGTATAGAAATCTCCCCCAGGTGTGTTAAGGCTGCTGTAAAATCATTTCATGTACAGCCATCACAGCCAAGCATGAAAGAAGATTATCATCCCCCCCCCATCCTAACTTCTTCCATAGGATAATCTTTGCATTCCACATACTCGAGAGATAAGTGGTCCACGCTCAGAGAGACCCTCCTGTTGCAACAATCAGGCAAGATGGGTGGTCCTAATTACACGAGGTGGGTGGTCCTAATTACACGAGGTGGGTGGTCCTAATTACACAAGATGGGTTGTCCTAATTACACCAGGTGGGTGGTCCTAATTACACCAGGTGGGTGGTCCTAATTACAAAAGGTGGGTGGTCCTAATTACACCAGGTGGGTGGTCCTAATTACACGAGGTGGGTGGTCCTAATTACACGAGGTGGGTGGTCCTAATTACATGAGGTGGATGGTCCTAATTACACCAGATGGGTGGTCCTAATTACACGAGGTGGATGGTCCTAATTACACGAGGTGGGTTGTCCTAATTACACCAGATGGGTGGTCCTAATTACACCAGGTGGGTGGTCCTAATTACACCAGGTGGGTGGTCCTAATTACACCAGATGGGTGGTCCTAATTACACCAGGTGGGTGGTCCTAATTACAAAAGGTGGGTGGTCCTAATTACACCAGGTGGGTGGTCCTAATTACACCAGGTGGGTGGTCCTAATTACACGAGGTGGGTGGTCCTAATTACATGAGGTGGATGGTCCTAATTACACCAGATGGGTGGTCCTAATTACACGAGGTGGATGGTCCTAATTACACCAGATGGGTGGTCCTAATTACACCAGGTGGGTGGTCCTAATTACACCAGGTGGGTGGTCCTAATTACAAAAGGTGGGTGGTCCTAATTACACCAGGTGGGTGGTCCTAATTACACCAGGTGGGTGGTCCTAATTACATGAGGTGGGTGGTCCTAATTACATGAGGTGGATGGTCCTAATTACACCAGATGGGTGGTCCTAATTACACGAGGTGGATGGTCCTAATTACACCAGATGGGTGGTCCTAATTACACCAGGTGGGTGGTCCTAATTACACCAGGTGGGTGGTCCTAATTACACCAGATGGGTGGTCCTAATTACACGAGGTGGATGGTCCTAATTACACGAGGTGGGTTGTCCTAATTACTCCAGTTGGGTGGTCCTAATTACACCAGATGGGTGGTCCTAATTACATAAGACAGGTGGACCTAATTAGGTGGTGGGTGGTCAAGGAACTAAGTAAGTGGGATTAGACCAGGCATTTCATGGAGAAAGAGATTGGCTTAGACTTTAATTGGCCAAATCGCCTGTTTTCGTACGGGAACATTCTTTGCATTTCTGGGTATCTAGGGCACGATTTTAAAAACAAAGTCTGGGTGCGATGGGGGTGGGGGGCAAACAAAATCGGGATTTTCTGGAGCTGGAAGGAATGCTGCCTCCAATCCGAGGAAAAATGTGCACGGTCCAGAGCCATCTTTGACTGCAATGGGCAATGTGATGCCACTAGGCCCAGCCAGGAGCAGCTCGGCGTGAAGGAGGCTGCAGATGTCTGCAACCACCTGGCGACTCACTCTCAGCCTCCATATGCATATTTACATCAGCAATTCAAGTACTAAAGTACCTGAAATGTGCATAAATGTAATTAACAATGATGGGAAGCGATATCAAAGCTGCCTCAACGTATTTCTCGTGCTGTGTGAAGCACGCCATGGAAAACTAGCCGGCAGCCTTTTGGACATTTAAATCCCTGTTTGACAGATGGGGATAAAAGGTGAGTTATTGCAGAAGGGCACTCAGTTCTCTCAGACAAACTTTTGGCTGGGAGATCTTTGTGTTTAGACTGAAAATTCTTAGTTCACACTCAGAATTTTTCTGTTTACACATACTTACCTACTTTTTGGACCCCCTCAAACTGACACCATCAGGATGGGGAGCACATTGGCTGCATTCACCAATACATCCGAGGACGAGGAACATCACCATCCTCGCCAGGCACGGCGTGCTCTTCCACCACTTGTAGCTCCACCACAAAGTGCTGCACCACAGGCACCTGCACAAGAGCACAGAGGGCAACAACAGAGAGAGCGACGTCGCAGGAGGCACGACCCTCGCCACAGGGTCTACAGACCGAGGCTCAGCTTCCTGAACCTCTCTGAGGAGCAGGGCATTTGGAGGCTGAGAGTGAGTTGACAGGTGGTTGCAGACATCTGCAGCCTCCTTCATGCCGAGCTGCTCCTGGCTGGGCCTGGTGGCATCACATTGCCAGTCGCAGTTAAAGTGACAACTGCCTTCAACTTCTTCGCCTCCGAATCATTCCAGGGCGTCACCAGGGACATTGCCGAGGCCGCTCAGTCATCAATCCACAAGTGCATAAGACAGATCACTGACGGCTTGTTTCGCAGGGTGTCGTAATACATCAACTTCCCCATGGACAACCTCAGCCAGATGGAGAGGACAGTGGGTTTCCACTCTGGCTGGCTTCCCACGGGTACAGGGTGCAATCAATTGTATGCATATAGCAATCCAAGCACCTCCTCACAAACCAGGACTATTCATCAACAGAAAGGGATATCACTCCATCAACGCCCAGCTCGTTTGTGATCGCCGCAAAAGATTCCTTCAAGTGTGCGCCAGATTTCCTAGCAGCTGCCATGATTCATTCATTCTGAGGAAATCCAACATCCCGGCCCTCTTCCATGCACCAAACACCCTTAAGAGCTGGCTCCTAGGAGACAAGGGATATCCCTGGCACACGTGGTTCATGACACCTCTGAGGAACAGCGTCGATACAACGACAGCCACATCGCCACCAGGTCTGTCATTGAACATGCAATAGGACTGCTGAAGATGCGATTTCGGTGCCTGGTTCAGTCTGGGGGAGAGCTTCAATAAACACCATCGAGAGTGGGTCGAATTATAGTCGTCTGTTCTGTCCTGCACAACGTGGCGCAACAGAGAGGGTTATCGGTTGATGAGGCCCCATGCCCTCATCCAGCATCCACATCTGCCATCAACATTGAGGAAGAGCAGGAGGAGGAGGAGGAGGAGGAGGAGGAGGAGGAGGAGGAACCCATTGGCAGAGCAGCGGCTCACCTGGCTGCTCGTAAAGCCAGGGAGTTAATATTTGAACGATTCTCATAAGGAGATCACAAAGAGAGAATAGTCCAGTCCTCAGACCACCTGGAAAGAACAGCGCCAACACCAGCCCCCTCCCCACCCTGCACAAAACAGTCCTGCAACTACACATACACCCAATGTAAACTCACACACTGGGTGGCATCAAATCTCACCATTCATGATGAAGCACATGAAAGGGCCCTATCACAAAAGGCAGTCAAGAATGGGCAAGGCGTGGCAGTAGTGGTGAGAATTATAACATTTAATATAAATTTAACAAAAACCAAATATAAATGAAAAACATGACAGTCTGTCACACACCCTTGTACAGACCTTTCATGATCACAAAACCTTAGCCGTTCTCTTCCTACTGCTTCTATATGGTGCATCCCCTGTGGCTGTAGCAGAGGTAGTGGCAGGTTGCTCATATCCATGCCCTGACTGCTTAGGTGCTTTTAGCCTACACCCTCTGGGTTTTGGAGCCCATGAGGGCCCTGCCAAAGACTGCTCCACCTGCACCGGTTGATGAGGCCCCATGCCCTCATTCAGTATTCACATCTGCCATCAACATTGAGGAAGAGCAGGAGGAGGAGGAGGAGGAGGAGGAGAAGGAGGAGGAGGAACCCGTTGGCAGAGCAGCGGCTCACCTGGCTGCTCGTGAGGCCAGGGAGTTAATATTTGAATGATTCTCATAAGGAGGGGAAGACTCAGCCACATGGAGAGGGGGCAGCATTGCGGGTACTGGTTGAGAGGGGGCAATGGATGAGATGTGGGAGCGTTTTGAGTGGCGTCCCCACTTCCATGTCCCCTTTTGCCATCATCCCTCTCTTGAGCCAGGCCCACATCACTCCTACCACCCAACTGGACAACAGTTTGGAGGATATGCATGATGCCTTGTAAGCCCAGTTGTAAAGTTTCTGACTGCCTGTTTAAGGTGGTAGAATGTTGTTCACCCTGAGTCCGAACGGCTGTTGTCAGGGCCTGATTGGACTCATTTGTGAGGCGTGCTTGAAGCTTGATGGAGGCTAGCCTTCCCTCCATCGCAGACATTTCCGCACTTACCTGTGCCACTATTCCACTCAAGCAGGAGTTGGACTCCTCCAGCCTCTCTGTTATTGTGCAGGGTGTGCGTGGCACCTGTTCCAGTACCTCCCAAATGTGCTGCTGTCCCTCAATCATTCTCCTTTTAAAGGATGGCCCCCAGGGTTCAGCATCTGTGTCCAGCTGAGCAGAGTCTGGAGAGGAGTGCACCCACCGACACGGACTCTCCACAGCTGCCCCTGCCACCAGTGTCTGCTCACGCTCACTTGTGTGTGGTGACTCACCAGGTGCCAACCCAACTAACTGACCACTAGGATCCACTGAGGTGTGAGCATCTGCACTGGTGGATGGCTCACTAAGATGTGGCGGTGCGCCCTCAGAGGCCGGGAGCTCCTCTGAGGAATCGCCCTCTCCTGTCACTGCGGTCGTTGAAGGGCCTGGAAGAGAGCAGAAGATAATATTAAGCATCATCACAGAGGTGTCATGTTGTGATGAGCATATTGACTTGTTCAACATGCCAATCATTCTTAACATTAATTCATGTTTGATGAATGTTAAAATTGTGTCACCAGACGTTTGTGACGGACAGGCACTCGAGCGTGTGGCTGATCTCCAACACCTCCTCCTCCGCGTCTGTGAGGACCACCATTTGATGTGGCCCCCCCCCGGTCCTCGCCCTGTCGCGTGCATTTTACACTCTCTTCTCCTACAAGGGGAGAAAGTACAGACGTGTGAGTGAGTGAGGGTGAAGTGGTCAGATGATGGATCCATTGCTTTGGGCGAGGCTGACTGTGAAAGAGATGCATCAGACGGTGAGTATCAGACAGAGCCATCACATTGGATCAGGATTGGGGTGAGTGGTAGTGGTGGGTTCACAAATAGGGAGGTGAGGAAGTTATCAGGAAGTGAAGGTAAGTTGATGATTCGCGTTAAGTGGATGTGAGGAGTGATGTGATGGAGTAGTCTTGGCAGTGCAGAAAATGATGGGGAGGTGGGCGGTGATGTGCACCACA
Source organism: Heptranchias perlo (assembly GCF_035084215.1). NCBI lineage: Eukaryota > Metazoa > Chordata > Chondrichthyes > Hexanchiformes > Hexanchidae > Heptranchias > Heptranchias perlo. The sequence continues at coordinate 29,720,585 of NC_090359.1, read as the reverse complement.
GAATGCAGGAGAATCAGTAAGTGCACTCGCTTTTGTTGACCTAGTTAGGTCATTGAAACGCTTCCTGCACTGGACCCAAGTGCGGGAGATGTTGCTCCTGCTGGTGACCTTCTCTGCCACCTCAAGCCAGGCCTTCTTGGTGGCAGAGGCAGGCCGCTTCCTCCTGTCGGCCGGGTAAAATTGCTCCCTCCTCCTCACCCCGACCAGCAGCACCTCAAGTGAAGCATCACTGAACCTTGGAGCTGCCATGCCCCCCCTGCTGCTCCATTCTGTCTCCTTGCTCCTTGCTTCAGCAAAAGCCATTGGTGCAATGACCCTTTACATCCAGATGCTCCAGCTGACAGCCTGTGATGCGGGTGCACAGTCCGCCTGCTGCGCAGCTTTCCGACGGCAAACCCGGAATCAAGGTTAATGGCCACCAATTAAGTCGCGATCGTGTGGGGAACGGTAACGTTTTATTATTCAGGTTACCCGCGGCTCATTGACCCCCCACCCCCACCCCACTGCTGCCATCCAATGACTTTACAGATCACTTCCCTGCCAGCAGAGGGCACCACTGAATTCTATAACCAGGTCAACAACAAAACCCCAAGGATTCAATGAAGAGGAGGGATCTCTTTAAACGTTCCTAAAGGTGAGAGACTCTCCCTAAAAGGGCCCTAATGGTGGAAGAAGCTGCGTAAAGAGTCTTCATTTTGTTTTTGGGACGACTGAAGCCATTGTCTTCAGTCCCTGCCAAAAACTCCGTTCCCGAGCCACCGATCCGACTCCATCCCTCTCCCTGGCCACTCTCTGAGGCTGAACCAGACTGTTCGCAACCTTGGCGTCCTATTTGACCCTGAGATAAGCTTCAAACCCCATATCTGCTCCATCACCAAGACCGCCTACTTCCACCTTCATAACCTCACCCGTCTCCACCCCTGTCTCAGCTCATCTGCTGCTGAAACCCTCATCCGGGCTTTTGTTACCTCTAGTCTCGACTATTCTAATGTTCTCCTGGCCGGCCTCCCACCTTCCACCCTCCATAAATTTGAGCTCATCCAAAACTCTGCTGCCCGTATCCCAACTCGCACCAAGTCCCGTTCACCCATCACCCCCTGTGCTCGCTGACCTACATTGGCTCCCGGTCCGGGAACGCCTCGATTTTAAAATTCTCATCCTTGTGTTCAAATCCCTCCATGGCCTCACCCCCTCCCTATCTCTGTAACCTCCTCCAGCCCTACATCCTCTGAGATCTCTGCGTTTCTCCAACTCTGACCTCTTATGCCTCCCCCATCCCACCATTGGCGGCTGTCCCTTCAGCTGTCTAGGCCCCAAGCTCTGGAATTCTCTTAATAAACCTCTCCGCCTCTCCACTTCTCCTCCTTTAAAACCCTCTTTTTGGCTAATCACGCCTCTGTGAAGCACCTTGGGACGTTTTCCTCTGTTAAAGGTGCTGTATACATGTAAGTTGTTATTGTTGCAATTTCTATGCTCAATTCAGAGTTCATCTTCCTTCCCCACATTTGCTCTGTTGCCAAGAATGTTTTCTTTCATCTCCACAATGATACCTGGAAATATATCGCTGCTCTTTCATTGTCGCTGGGTCAAAATCCTGGAACTCCCTTCCTAATAGCACTGTGGGAGAACCTTCACCACACAGACTGCAGCGGTTCAAGAAGGCGGCTCACCACCACCTTCTCAAGGGCAATTAGGGATGGGCAATAAATGCCGGCCTCACCAGCGACGCCCACATCCCATGAACGAATAAAAAAAAAACACCTCCATTGCTATTTCTGTCCTGCTCCACTGCTAAAACCCTGGTCTATGCCTTATCACCTTGAGGATTGGCTTTTCTAAAGATCTCCGAGCTAGCCTATCTACCTCAGCCCTCTGCAAGATTCGATTCATCAAACACACATTAGCTCATGTCCTCACACACAAGGTCTCATGCCCCCTGCACTCCTCTTCCCTCCAAGTTCTACTAGTTTCCCATCCCCTTGCATGTTGATATCAGAATACTTGTCCTTACTTTGAAATTCCACCATGGTCTTGCCCATATACGACTTCAGTGATCTTTCCTGCCTTACATCCCACAGACAACCTTGACTCCTCTAACACCAGACTTCTTATCCCATGCTCTCTCCACACCACTGCCTGTCCTCTGGAGATGGAGTTGGCAAGGCAGAGGGAACCGGGCAGGAATCTGTCAATTGTCAAATGAAGATGATTTGATTAATTTTTTTACTTGCTTACTTACTTTTGGAGTTCTATCCATCCTTCAAGGTAGCTTTTAAGTAAAATATCTTCATCCTTTGTCACACAAGCCTGGAACGCAGCTTGGACCCGCTTGATCTGGAAATTGCTGCCATCACACTCTGCTCTGTGACTTTTATCCACAGAATTCACTGACTCAGAAGCATTGGTGAGCTATTCCCATTCACCAAAGGACAAAAGAATAGGAGAAAGCTATTAAAATGGAGTCAGTTACGTTAGCAATAAGGCCTTTCATCCTTAACATCAGATAACTCATGGACTGAATTATCGACAAGAATATTATCTCCCCCTCCCTCCTTAATTTCCTTCATCTATCTACTGCTACTTCCCTTTCCTGTAGGTCTTTGGTGTGTGAGTTGGGAGGAACTAGCTGAGTCCAGGTCACTGTTATAGATAAACTCACTGACATGGTTCATACTGTCTGAGCCCCCAGGTCACTGTTATAGATAAACTCACTGACATGGTTCATACTGTCTGAGCCCCCAGGTGACTGTTATAGATAAACTCACTGACATGGTTCATACTGTCTGAGCCCCCAGGTCACTGTTATAGATAAACTCACTGACATGGTTCATACTGTCTGAGCCCCCAGGTCACTGTTATAGATAAACTCACTGACATAGTTCATACTGTCTGAGCCCCCAGGTCACTGTTATAGATAAACTCACTGACATGGTTCATACTGTCTGAGCCCCCAGGTCACTGTTATAGATAAACTCACTGACATGGTTCACACTGTCTGAGCCCCCAGGTCACTGTTATAGATAAACTCACTGACATGGTTCATACTGTCTGAGCCCCCAGGTCACTGTTATAGATAAACTCACTGACATGGTTCATACTGTCTGAGCCCCCAGGTCACTGTTATAGATAAACTCACTGACATGGTTCATACTGTCTGAGCCCCCAGGTCACTGTTATAGATAAACTCACTGACATGGTTCATACTGTCTGAGCCCCCAGGTCACTGTTATAGATAAACTCACTGACATGGTTCATACTGTCTGAGCCCCCAGGTCACTGTTATAGATAAACTCACTGACATAGTTCATACACAAATCTCTAAAAGCCAGTGCACAGGTACATAAGAACATAAGAACATAAGAAATTGGAGCAGGAGTAGGCCAATCGGCCCCTCGAGCCTGCTCCGCCATTCAATAAGATCATGGCTGATCTGATCCCAACCACAAATCTAAAGAACACAAGAAGTCGGAGCAGGACCCGGCCACATAGCCCCTGGGCCCTCTCCGCCACCCACAGGGCATTGACCGATCCGAACTCAGCTTCATGTCCAATTTCCTGCCCGCTCCCCATAACCCCTAATTCCCTTTACTTCTAGGAAACTGTCTATTTCTGTTTTAAATTTATCTAATGATGTAGCTTCCACAGCTTCCTGGGGCAGCAAATTCCACAGACCTACCACCCTCTGAGTGAAGAAGTTTCTCCTCATCTCAGTTTTGAAAGAGCAGCCCCTTATTCTAAGATTATGCCCCCTAGTTCTAGTTTCACCCATCTTTGGGAACATCCTTACTGCATCCACCCGATCAAGACCCTTCACAATCTTATATGTTTCAATAAGATCGCCTCTCATTCTTCTGAACTCCAATGAGTAGAGTCCCAATCTACTCAACCTCTCCTCATATGTCTGCCCCCTCATCCCCGGGATTAACCGAGTGAACCTTCTTTGTACTGCCTCGAGAGCAAGTATGTCTTTTCTTAAGTATGGAGACCAAAACTGTATGCAGTATTCCAGGTGCGGTCTCACCAATACCTTATATAACTGCAGCAATACCTCCTTGTTTTTATATTCTATCCCCCTAGCAATAAAAGCCAACATTCCGTTGGCTTTCTTGATCACCTGCTGCACCTGCATACCAACTTTTTGATTTTCTTGCACTAGGACCCCCAGATCCCTTTGTACTGCAGTACTTTCCAGTCTCTCGCCATTAAGAAAATAACTTGCTCTCTGATTTTTCCTGCCAAAGTGCATAACCTCACATTTTCCAATATTATATTGCATCTGCCAAATCTCCGCCCACTCACCCAGCCTGTCTATATCCCCTTGCAGGTTTTTTATGTCCTCCTCACTCTCTACTTACAAAAAGTAATCAAAAAGGCTAAGGGAATGTCAGCCTTTATCCCATGGGGAAAGGAATACAAATGTGAGGAAGTGATGCTTTAGTTGTACAGAGCCTTGGCCAGACCCCATTTGGAGATCTGCTCTCAGTTCTGGGCACTGCACCTCAGCAAAGATATATTGGCCTTGGAGAGGTTGCAATGCAGATTCACCAAAATTATACTGGGATTTGAGGGTTAAATTACGAGGACAGGTTGCATAAACTTGATTTGTATTTCCTTGAGTGTAGAAGATTGAGGGGTGATCTAATCGAGATGTTACAGATAAACTATTTCCTCTGGTGAGGGAATCAAGAACAAGGGGGCACAATCTTAAAATTAGAGCTAGGCCAGTTAGGAATGAAATCAGGAAGCATTTTTTCACACAAATGGTAGTGGAAATCTGGAATTCTCTTCCCAAAAGGCTGTGGATTCCGGGGGTCAATTGAAATTTTCAAGACTGAGATCGATAGATTTTTGTTAGGTAATGGATTCAAGTGATATGGAGTAAAGGTGGGTAAATGGAGTTGAGGTACAGATTAGCCATGAAGATTGAGTCAGTGCAGCACTCCATCAGGACTCTGCAGACAAACACAGACAGACACACACACACACACACACACACACACTCAGACAAATACACACATACAAATAAACACACACACACACTCACATACACATACAAATAAACACACACAGACAGACACACACACATACACAGACAGAGACAGACACATGCCACTGTTCTGATCTCATTATAGGGCGACATAGAATTACATCAAATGTACAGCACAGAAACAGGTCATTCGGTCCAACAGGTCTATGCTGGTGTTTATGCTCCACACGAGCCTCCTCCTTCCCTACTTCATCTCAACCTATCAGCATATCCTTCTATTCCTTTCTCCCTCAAGCGTTTATCTAGCTTCCCTAGGTACTAAATATTCCTGGATATAAGGAAGGAAAGAAAGGAGGGGGTTGGGAGGGTGGCAATATTAATTAAGGAGAATATTGCAGTGCTGGAGAGAGAGGATGTCCTGGAGGGGTCAAGGACAGAATCTATTTGGTTAGAGTTAAGAAACAAAGAGGTGCCATTACATTACTGGGTGTATTCTATAGACCACCAACTAGTGGGAAGGATATAGAGGAGCAAATTTGAAGGGAAATTACAGAGAGGTGCAAAAGCCATAGAGTAGTGATAATGGGGGACTTCAACTATCCTAATATAGACTAGGATAGTAATAATATAAGGGGCAAAGAGGGGGAGGAATTTTTGAAGTGTGTTAAGGAGAACTTTGTTGTCCAGTACGTTTCCAGCCCAATGAGGAAGGAGGCATTGCTGGATTTGGTTTTGGGGAATGAGGCAGGTCAAGTGGAGCAAGTGTCAGTGGAGGAACATTTAGGGACCAGCGATCATAGTATCATAAGGTTTAGAATAGCTATGGAAAAGGATATGAACCACTCTAAAGTAAAAATACTCAATTGGAGGAGAGCCAATTTCAGTGGGATTTCTGGCCCGGGTAAATTGGAATCAAAGATTAGCAGGCAAAATTGTAATTGAACAATGGGTGACCTTTAAAGAAGAGGTGGTTCAGGTACAGTCTAGGTACATTCCCACACAGGATAAAGGTACGGCAACTAAAGCCAGAGCTCCCCGGATGACAAAAGAGATAGAGAGTAAGATGAAGCAGAAAAAAGGGGCGTTTGTCAGATGTCAGGTTGATAACACAAGTGAGAACCAGGCTGAATATAGAAAGTTCAGAGGGGAAGTAAAAAAGGAAATAAGAGGGGCAAAGAGAGAGTGAGAATAGACTGGCGGCAAATATAAAAAGGGAATCCAAAAATCTTCTATAGGCTGTAAACAGTAAAAGGAGGGGTGGGGCCGATTAGGGACCAAAAAGGAGATCTACTCATGGAGGCAGAGGGAATGGCTGAGGTACTAAATTTTTTTTTTATTCGTTCACGGGATGTGGGCGTCGCTGGCGAGGCCAGCATTTATTGCCCATCCCTAATTGCCCTTGAGAAGGTGGTGGTGAGCCGCCTTCTTGAACCGCTGCAGTCCGTGTGGTGAAGGTTCTCCCACAGTGCTGTTAGGAAGGGAGTTCCAGGATTTTGACCCAGCGACGATGAAGGAACGGCGATATATTTCCAAGTCGGGATGGTGAATGACTTGGAGGGGAACGTGCAGGTGGTATTGTTCCCATGTGCCTGCTGCTCTTGTCCTTCTAGGTGGTAGAGGTCGCGGGTTTGGGAGGTGCTGTCGAAGAAGCCTTGGCGAGTTGCTGCAGTGCATCCTGTGGATGGTACACACTGCAGCCACAGTGCGCCGGTGGTGAAGGGAGTGAATGTTTAGTGTGGTGGATGGGGTGCCAATCAAGCGGGCTGCTTTATCTTGGATGGTGTCGAGCTTCTTGAGTGTTGTTGGAGCTGCACTCATCCAGGCAAGTGGGGAGTATTCCATCACACTCCTGACTTGTGCCTTGTAGATGGTGGAAAGGCTTTGGGGAGTCAGGAGGTGAGTCACTTGCCGCAGAATACCCAGCCTCTGACCTGCTCTTGTAGCCACAGTATTTATGTGGCTGGTCCAGTTAAGTTTCTGGTCAATGGTGACCCCCAGGATGTTGATGGTGGGGGATTCGGTGATGGTAATGCCATTGAATGTCAGGGGGAGGTGGTTAGACTCTCTCTTGTTGGAGATGGTCATTGCCTGGCACTTATCTGGCGCGAATGTTACTTGCCACTTATGAGCCCAAGCCTGGATGTTGTCCAGGTCTTGCTGCATGCGGGCTCGGACTGCTTCATTATTTGAGGGGTTGCGAATGGAACTGAACACTGTGCAGTCATCAGCGAACATCCCCATTTCTGACCTTATGATGGAGGGAAGGTCATTGATGAAGCAGCTGAAGATGGTTGGGCCTAGGACACTGCCCTGAGGAACTCCTGCAGCAATGTCCTGGGGCTGAGATGATTGGCCTCCAACAACCACTACCATCTTCCTTTGTGCTAGGTATGACTCCAGCCACTGGAGAGTTTTCCCCCTGATTCCCATTGACTTCAATTTTACTAGGGCTCCTTGGTGCCACACTCAGTCAAATGCTGCCTTGATGTCAAGGGCAGTCACTCTCACCTCACCTCTGGAATTCAGCTCTTTTGTCCATGTTTGGACCAACGCTGTAATGAGGTCTGGAGCCGAGTGGTCCTGGCAGAACCCAAACTGAGCATCGGTGAGCAGGTTATTGGTGAGTAAGTGCCGCTTGATAGCACTGTCGATGACACCTTCCATCACTTTGCTGATGATTGAGAGTAGACTGATGGGGCGGTAATTGGTCGGATTGGATTTGTCCTGCTTTTTGTGGACAGGACATACCTGGGCAATTTTCCACTTTGTCGGGTAGATGCCAGTGTTGTAGCTGTACTGGAACAGCTTGGCTGGAGGCGCAGCTAGTTCTGGAGCACAAGTCTTCAGCACTACAGCTGGGATGTTGTCGGGGCCCATAGCCTTTGCTGTATCCAGTGCACTCAGCCGTTTCTTGATATCACGTGGAGTGAATCGAATTGGCCGAAGACTGGCTTCTGTGATGGTGGGAATATCGGGAGGAGGCCGAGATGGATCATCTACTCGGCACTTCTGGCTGAAGATGGTTGCAAACGCTTCAGCCTTGTCTTTTGCACTCACGTGCTGGACTCCGCCATCATTGAGGATGGGGATGTTTGCAGAGCCTCCTCCTCCCGTTAGTTGTTTAATTGTCCACCACCATTCATGACTGGATGTGGCAGGACTGCAGAGCTTTGATCTGATCCGTTGGTTGTGGAATCGCTCAGCTCTGTCTATAGCATGTTGCTTCCGCTGTTTAGCATGCATGTAGTCCTGAGTTGTAGCTTCACCAGGTTGACACCTCATTTTTAGGTACGCCTGGTGCTGCTCCTGGCATGCTCTTCTACACTCCTCATTGAAGCAGGGTTGGTCCCCTGGCTTGTTGGTAATGGTAGAGTGAGGAATATGCCGGGCCATGAGATTACAGATTGTGGTGGAATACAATTCTGCTGCTGCTGATGGCCCACAGCGCCTCATGGATGCCCAGTTTTGAGCTGCTAGATCTGTTCTGAATCTATCCCATTTAGCACGGTGGTAGTGCCAATAACACGTTGGATGGTGTCCTCAGTGTGAAGACGGGACTTCATCTCCACGAGGACTGTGCGGTGGTCACTCCTACCAATACTGTCATGGACAGATGCATTTGCGACAGGTAGATTGGTGAGGACGAGGTCAAGTAAGTTTTTCCCTCATGTTGGTTCGCTCACCACCTGCCGCAGGCCCAGTCTAGCAGCTATGTCCTTCAGGACTCGGCCAGCTCGGTCAGTAGTGGTGCTACCGAGCCACTCTTGGTGATAGACATTGAAGTCCCCCACCCAGAATACATTTTGAGCCCTTGCTACCCTCAGTGCTTCCTCCAAGTGGTGCTCAACATGGAGGAGGACTGATTCATCAGCTGAGGGAGGACGGTAGGTGGTAATCAGCAGGAGGTTTCCTTGCCCATGTTTGACCTGATGCCATGAGATTTCATGGGGTCCAGAGTCAATGTTGAGGACTCCCAGGGCCACTCCCTCCTGACTGTATATCACTGTACCGCCACCTCTGGTGGGTCTGTCCTGCCGGTGGGACAGGACATACCCAGGGACGTGATGGAAGAGTCTGGGACGTTGGCTGAAAGGTATGATTCTGTGAGTATGGCTATGTCAGGCTGTTGCTTGACTAGTCTGTGGGACAGCTCTCCCAATTTTGGCACAAGTCCCCAGATGTTAGTAAGGAGGACCTTGCAGGGTCGACTGGGCTTGGTGTTTTGCCGTTGTCGTGTCCGGTGCCTAATGAGTACTTTGCATCTGTCTTTACCAAGGAAGAAGATGCTGCCAGAGTGTCAGTAAAGGAAGATGTAGTTGAGATACTGGATGGGCTAAAAATTGATAAAGAGGAGGTACTAGAAAGGCTAGCTGTACTTAAAGTAGATAAGTCACCAGGTCCAGATGGGATGCACCCTAGGTTGCTGAGGGAAGTAAGGGTGGAAATTGCAGAGGTGCTGGCCATAATCTTCCAAACATCCTTAGATACGGGGGTGGTGCCAGAGGACTGGAGAATTGCAAATGTTACAACCGTGTTCAAAAAAGGATGTAAGGATAAACCCAGCAACAAGCCAGTCAGTTTAACCTCAGTGGTGGGGAAACTTTTAGAAACGATAATCCGGGACAGAATTAACAGTCACTTGGATGAGTGTGGATTGATAAGGGAAAGCCAGCATGGATTTGTTAAAGGCAAATCGTGTTTAACTAACTTAATAAGAGATTTTTGATAAGGTAACAGAGAGGGTAGATGAGGGCAATGCAGTTGATGTGGTGTATATGGACTTTCAAAAGGCGTTTGATAAAATGCCACATAATAGGCTTGTCATCAAGATTGAAGCCCATGGAATAAAAGGGGCAGTAGCAACATGGATACAGAATTGGTTAAGTAACAGGAAACAGAACATTTGTTTTTCGGACTGGAGGGAGGTGTACAGTGTTGTTGCCCAGGGGTCGGTATTAGGATCAATGTTGATTTACAATAATAACTTGGACTTGGGTGTGCAGGGCACAATTTCCAAATTTGCAGATGACACAAAACTTGGAAATGTTGTGAACAGTGAGGAGGATAGAGATAGACTTCAAGAGGATATAGACAGGCTGGTGGAATGGGTGGGTACATGGCAGATGAAATTTAATGCAGAAAAATGCAAAGTGATACATTTGGGTAGGAAGAATGATGAGAGGCAAAATAAACTAGAGGGCACAACTCTAAAAGAGGTACAGGAACAGAGAGATCTGGGGGTATATGTACACAAATCATTGAAGGTGGCAGGGCAGGTTGAGAAAGCGGTTAAAAAACCATATGAAATCCTGGGCTTTATAAATGGAGGCATAGATCACAAAAGCAAGGAGGTTATGATGAACCTTTATAAAACACTGGTTCGGCCACAGCTGGGGTATTGTGTCCAGTTCAGGGCACTGCACTTTAGGAAAGATGTGAAGGCCTTAGAGAGAGTGCAGAAGAGATTTACTGGAATGATTCCAGGGATGAGGGACTTTAGTTACGCGGATAGACCGGAGAAGCTGGGGTTGTTGTTCTTGGAATAGAGATGGTTGAGACGAGATTTGATCGAGGTATTCAAAATCATGAAGGGTCTAGACAGAGTAGACAGAGAGAAACTGTTCCCATTGGCGGAAGGGTCAAGAACCAGAGGTCATAAAGTGACTGGCAAAAGAACCAAAGGTAACATGAGGAAAAGCTTTTTTACACAGTGAATGGTTAGGATCTGGAATGCACTGCCCGAGGGGGTGGTGGAGGCAGATTCAATCGTGGCCTTCAAAAGGGAACTGGATAAGTACTTGAAAGGAAAAAAGTTGTAAGGCTACAGGGATAGGGCGGGGGAGTGGGACTAGCTGGATTGCTCTTGCATAGAGCCAGTGCGGACCCGATGGGCCGAATGGCCTCCTTCTGTGCTGTAACCTTTTTATGATTCTATGATTCCCCTTAAATGCATCTATACTGGTTGCCTCAACAACTACTTCCACATTCTAACCACTCTCTGTGTAAAGAAGTTTCTCCTGATTTTCCTATTGGATTTATTAGTGACGATCTTATATTCATAGCCCCTAATCTGCTTCCCCCACAAGTGGAAACATCTTCTCTATGTCTATCCTATCAAACCCTTTAATAATATTAAAGACCTCTAGCAGGTCACCCCTCTGTCTTCTCTTTTCTAGAGAAAAGAGCCCCAGCCTGTTCAATCTTTCCTGATAGGTATAACCTTTCAGTTCTGGTGTCATCATAGTAAATCTTTTTTGCACCTACTCCAGTGCCTCTATATCCTTTTTATAATATGGAGACCATAATATGGTATTCACTGGGGGCAGGAGTCTGATACTACTCGGGGATGGTATTCACTGGGGCCTGGGGTCTGATATTATCAGGGTCTGATAGTCACTGGGGGCAGAGGTCTGATATTATCAGGAGATGGTATTTGCCATGGGAAGGGGACTGATATTATCGGGAGATTGTATTTACCAGGGGAAGGGTGTCTGATATTATCGGGGATGGTATTTACCATGGGAAGGGGTCTGATATTATCAGGAGATGGTATTTGCCATGGGAAGAGGTCTGATATTATCGGAGATGGTATTTACCATGGGAAGGGGACTGATATTATCGGGAGATTGTACTTACCAGGGGAAGGGGTTTGATATTATCAGGAGATGGTATTTACCATGGGAAGGGGGTCTGATATTATCAAGGGATGGTATTTACCATGGGAAGGGGTCTGATATTATCAGGAGATGGTATTTAACATGGGAAGGGGTCTGATATTATCAGGAGATGGTATTTACCATGGAAAGGGGGTCTGATATTATCAAGGGATGGTATTTACCGTGGGAAGGGGTCTGATATTATCAGGAGATGGTATTTACCATGGGAAGGGGTCTGATATTATCAGGAGATGGTATTTAACATGGGAAGGGGTCTGATATTATCAGGAGATGGTATTTACCATGGGAAGGGGGTCTGATATTATCAAGGGATGGTATTTACCATGGGAAGGGGTCTGATATTATCAGGAGATGGTATTTACCATGGGAAGGGGTCTGATATTATCAGGGGATGGTATTTACCATGGGAAGGGGGTCTAATATTATTGGGAGATGGTATTTACCATGGGAAGGGGGTCTGATATTATCACGGGATGGTATTTACCATGGTAAGGAGGTCTGATATTATCAGGGGATGGTATTTACCATGGGAAGGGGTCTGATATTATCAGGAGATGGTATTTACCATGGGTAGGAGGTCTGATATTATCTGGAGATGGTACTTTCCATGGGAAGGAGGTCTGATATTATCAGGAGATGGTATTTACCATGGGAAGGTGGTCTGATATTATCAGGGGATGGTATTTACCATGGGAAGGGGGTCTGATATTATCAGGAGATGGTATTTACCATGGGAAGGAGGTCTGATGTTATCAGGGGATGGTATTTACCATAGGAAGGGGTCTGATATTATCGGGGGATGGTATTTACCATGGGAAGGGGTCTGATATCAGCAGGAGATGGTATTTACCATGGGAAGGGGGTCTGATATTATCAGGAGATGGTATTTACCATGGGAAGGGAGTCTGATATTATCAGGAGATGGTATTTACCATAGGAAGGGGGTCTGATATTATCAGCAAATGGTATTTACCATGGGAAGGGGTCTGATATTATGAGGAGATGGTATTTACCATGGGAAGGGGGTCTGATATTATCAGGAGATGGTATTTACCATGTGAAGGGGGTCTGATATTATCAGGAGATGGTATTTACCATGGGAAGGGGGTCTGATATTATCAGGAGATGGTATTTACAATGGGAAGGGGGTCTGATATTATCAGGAGGTGGTACTTACCATGGGATGGGGGTCTGATATTATCAGGAGATGGTATTTACCATGGGAAGGGGGTCTGATATTATCAGGAGATGGTATTTACCATGGGAAGGGGGTCTGATATTATCAGGAGATGGTATTTACCATGGGAAGGGGGTCTGATATTATCTGGAGATGGTATTTACCATGGGAAGGGGACTGATATTATCAGGGGATGGTATTTACCATGGGAAGGGGGTCCGATATTATCAGGGGATGGTATTTACCATGGGAAGGTGGTCTAATATTATTGGGAGATGGTATTTACCATGGGAAGGGGGTCTGATATTATCAGGGGATGGTATTTACCATGGGAAGGAGGTCTGATATTATCAGGGGATGGTATTTACCATGGGAAGGGGTCTGATATTATCAGGAGATGGTATTTACCATGGGAAGGAGGTCTGATATTATCAGGAGATGGTACTTTCCATGGGAAGGAGGTCTGATATTATCAGGAGATGGTATTTACCATGGGAAGGTGGTCTGATATTATCAGGGGATGGTATTTACCATGGGAAGGGGGTCTGATATTATCAGGAGATGGTATTTACCATGGGAAGGAGGTCTGATGTTATCAGGGGATGGTATTTACCATAGGAAGGGGTCTGATATTATCGGGGGATGGTATTTACCATGGGAAGGGGTCTGATATCAGCAGGAGATGGTATTTACCATGGGAAGGGGGTCTGATATTATCAGGAGATGGTATTTACCATGGGAAGGGAGTCTGATATTATCAGGAGATGGTATTTACCATAGGAAGGGGGTCTGATATTATCAGCAAATGGTATTTACCATGGGAAGGGGTCTGATATTATCAGGAGATGGTATTTACCATGGGAAGGGGGTCTGATATTATCAGGAGATGGTATTTACCATGGGAAGGGGTTCTGATATTATCAGGAGATGGTATTTACCATGGGAAGGGTGTCTGATATTATCAGGAGATGGTATTTACCATGGGAAGGGGGTCTGATATTAACAGGAGGTGGTACTTACCATGGGATGGGGGTCTGATATGATCAGGAGATGGTATTTACCATGGGAAGGGGGTCTGATATTATCAGGAGATGGTATTTACAATGGGAAGGGGGTCTGATATTATCAGGAGGTGGTACTTACCATGGGATGGGGTCTGATATTATCAGGAGATGGTATTTACCATGGGAAGGGGACTGATATTATCAGGGGATGGTATTGACCATGGGAAGGGGGTCTGATATTATCGGGAGATGGTATTTACCATGAGAAGGGGGTCTGATATTATCTGGAGATGGTATTTCCCATGGGAAGGCGTCTGATATTACTGGGGGATGGTATTTACCATGGGAAGGGGGTCTGATATTATCAGGAGATGGTATTTACCATGGGAAGGGGGTCTGATATTATCAGGGGATGGTATTTACCATGGGAAGGGGGTCTGATATTATCAGGGGATGGTATTTACCATGGCAAGGGGGGCTGATATTATCAGGGGATGGTATTTTCCATGGGAAGGCGTCTGATATTACTGGGGGATGGTATTTACCATGGGAAGGGGTTCTGATATTATCAGGAGATGGTATTTACCATGGGAAGCGGGTCTGATATTATCAGGGGATGGTACTTACCATGGGAAGTGGGTCTGATGTTATCAGGGCATGGTATTCACCATGGGAAGGGGTCTGATATTATCAGGAGTTGGTATTTTCCATGGGAAGAGGTCTGATATTATCAGGAGATGGTATTTACCATGGGAAGGGGGTCTGATCTCATCAGGAGATGGTATTTACCATGGGAAGGGGGTCTGATATTTTCAGGGGATGGTATTTACTATGGGAAGGGGTCTGATATTATCAGGGGATGGTATTTACCATGTGAAGGGTGTCTGATATTATCAGGTGATGGTATTTACCATGGGAACGTGTCAGATATTATCGTGAGATGGTATTTACCATGGGAAGGGGGTCTGATATTATCAGGAGATGGTATTTACCAGGGGAAGGGGGTCTGATATTATTGGGGGATGGTATTTACCGTGGGAAGGGATCTGATATTATCAGGGGATGGTATTTACCATGGGAAGGGGTCTGATATTATTGGGGGATAGTATTTACCATAGGAAGGGGATCTGATATTATCAGGGGATGGTATTAACCATGGGAAGGGGACTGATATTATCAGGAGATGGTATTTACCATGGGAAGGGGGTCTGATATTATCAGGGGATGGTATTTACCATGGGAAGGGGACTGATATTATCAGGAGATGGTATTTACCATGGGAAGGGGGTCTGATATTATCAGGAGATGGTATTTACCATGGGAAGGGGGTCTGATATTATCAGGGGATGGTGTTTACCATGGCAAGGGGGTCTGATATTATCAGGGGATGGTATTTACCATGGGAAGGCGTCTGATATTACTGGTGGATGGTATTTACCATGGGAAGGGGTTCTGATATTATCAGGAGATGGTATTTACCATGGGAAGCGGGTCTGATATTATCAGGGGATGGTACTTACCATGGGAAGTGGGTCTGATATTATCAGGGCATGGTATTCACCATGGGAAGGGGTCTAATATTATCAGGAGTTGGTATTTGCCATGGGAAGAGGTCTGATATTATCAGGAGATGGTATTTACCATGGGAAGGGGGTCTGATCTCATCAGGAGATGGTATTTACCATGGGAAGGGGGTCTGATATTTTCAGGGGATGGTATTTACCATGTGAAGGGTGTCTGATATTATCAGGTGATGGTATTTACCATGGGAACGTGTCAGATATTATCGTGAGATGGTATTTACCATGGGAAGGGGGTCTGATATTATCAGGAGATGGTATTTACCAGGGGAAGGGGGTCTGATATTATTGGGGGATGGTATTTACCGTGGGAAGGGATCTGATATTATCAGGGGATGGTATTTACCATGGGAAGGGGTCTGATATTATTGGGGGATAGTATTTACCATAGGAAGGGGATCTGATATTATCAGGGGATGGTATTAACCATGGGAAGGGGACTGATATTATCAGGAGATGGTATTTACCATGGGAAGGGGGTCTGATATTATCAGGGGATGGTATTTACCATGGGAAGGGGACTGATATTATCAGGAGATGGTATTTACCATGGGAAGGGGGTCTGATATTATCAGGAGATGGTATTTACCATGGGAAGGGGGTCTGATCTCATCAGGAGATGGTATTTACCATGGGAAGGGGGTCTGATATTTTCAGGGGATGGTATTTACTATGGGAAGGGGTCTGATATTATCAGGGGATGGTATTTACCATGGGAAGGGGGTCTGATATTTTCAGGGGATGGTATTTACTATGGGAAGGGGTCTGATATTATCAGGTGATGGTATTTACCATGGGAACGTGTCAGATATTATCGTGAGATGGTATTTACCATGGGAAGGGGGTCTGATAATATCAGGAGATGGTATTTACCAGGGGAAGGGGGTCTGATATCATTGGGGGATGGTATTTACCGTGGGAAGGGATCTGATATTATCAGGGGATGGTATTAACCATGGGAAGGGGGTTTGATATTATCAGGAGATGGTATTAACCATGGGAAGTGGGTCTGATATTATCAGGGGATGGTATTTACCATGGGAAGGGGGTCTGATGTTATCAGGGGATGGTATTTACCATGGGAAGGGGTCCGATATTATTGGGGGATGGTATTTACCATGGGAAGGGGTCCGATATTATCAGGAGATGGTATTTACCATGGGAAGGGGTCCGATATTATCAGGAGATGGTATTTACCATGGGAAGGGGACTGATATTATCAGGAGATGGTATTTACCATGGGAAGGGGGTCTGATATTATCATGCGATGGTATTTACCATGGGAAGGGGTCTGATATTATCAGGAGATGGTATTTACCATGGGAAGGGGGTCTGATATTATCAGGAGATGGTATTTACCATGGGAAGGGGGTCTGATATTATCATGCGATGGTATTTACCATGGGAAGGGGGTCTGATATTATCAGGAGATGGTATTTACCATGGGAAGGGGGTCTGATATTATCAGGAGATGGTATTTACCATGGGAAGGAGGTCTGATGTTATCAGGGGATGGTATTTACCATGGGAAGGGGTCCGATATTATTGGGGGATGGTATTTACCATGGGAAGGGGTCCGATATTATCAGGAGATGGTATTTACCATGGGAAGGGGTCCGATATTATCAGAAGATGGTATTTACCATGGGAAGGGGACTGATATTATCAGGAGATGGTATTTACCATGGGAAGGGGGTCTGATATTATCATGCGATGGTATTTACCATGGGAAGGGGTCTGATATTATCAGGAGATGGTATTTACCATGGGAAGGGGGTCTGATATTATCAGGAGATGGTATTTACCATGGGAAGGGGGTCTGATATTATCATGCGATGGTATTTACCATGGGAAGGGGGTCTGATATTATCAGGAGATGGTATTTACCATGGGAAGGGGGTCTGATATTATCAGGGGATGGTATTTACCATGGGAAGGGGGTCTGATATTATCAGGAGATGGTATTTACCATGGGAAGGAGGTCTGATATTATCAGGAGATGGTATTTACCATGGGAAGGAGGTCTGATATTATCAGGGGATAGTATTTACCATGGGAAGGGGGTCTGATATTATCAGGAGATGGTATTTACCATGGGAAGGGGGTCTGATATTATCAGGAGATGGTATTTACCATGGGAAGGGGGTCTGATATTATCATGCGATGGTATTTACCATGGGAAGGGGGTCTGATATTATCAGGAGATGGTATTTACCATGGGAAGGGGGTCTGATATTATCAGGAGATGGTATTTACCATGGGAAGGAGGTCTGATATTATCAGGAGATGGTATTTACCATGGGAAGGGGGTCTGATATTATCAGGGGATGGTATTTATCATTGGAAGGGGGTCTGATATTATCAGGAGATGGTATTTACCATGGGAAGGGGGTCTGATATTATCAGGGGATGGTATTTACCATGGGAAGGGGTCCGATATTATTGGGGGATGGTATTTACCATGGGAAGGGGGTCTGATATTATCAGTAGATGGTATTTACCATGGGAAGGAGGTCTGATATTATCAGGGGATGGTATTTACCATGGGAAGGGGGTCTAATATTATCAGGGGATGGTATTTACCATGGGAAGGGGGTCTGATATTATCAGGGGATGGTATTTCCCATGGGAAGGCGTCTGATATTACTGGGGGATGGTATTTACCATGGGAAGGGGGTCTGATATTATCAGGAGATGGTATTTACCATGGGAAGGGGGTCTGATATTATCAGGGGATGGTATTTACCATGGCAAGGGGGTCTGATATTATCAGGGGATGGTATTTACCATGGGAAGGGTGTCTGATATTATCAAGGGATGGTATTTTCCATGGGAAGGCGTCTGATATTACTGGGGGATGGTATTTACCATGGGAAGGGGTTCTGATATTATCAGGAGATGGTATTTACCATGGGAAGCGGGTCTGATATTATCAGGGGATGGTACTTACCATGGGAAGGGGGTCTGATATTATCAGGGGATGGTATTTATCATTGGAAGGGGGTCTGATATTATCAGGAGATGGTATTTACCATGGGAAGGGGGTCTGATATTATCAGGGGATGGTATTTACCATGGGAAGGGGTCCGATATTATTGGGGGATGGTATTTACCATGGGAAGGGGGTCTGATATTATCAGTAGATGGTATTTACCATGGGAAGGAGGTCTGATGTTATCAGGGGATGGTATTTACCATGGGAAGGGGGTCTAATATTATCAGGGGATGGTATTTACCATGGGAAGGGGGTCTGATATTATCAGGGGATGGTATTTCCCATGGGAAGGCGTCTGATATTACTGGGGGATGGTATTTACCATGGGAAGGGGGTCTGATATTATCAGGAGATGGTATTTACCATGGGAAGGGGGTCTGATATTATCAGGGGATGGTATTTACCATGGCAAGGGGGTCTGATATTATCAGGGGATGGTATTTACCATGGGAAGGGTGTCTGATATTATCAAGGGATGGTATTTTCCATGGGAAGGCGTCTGATATTACTGAGGGATGGTATTTACCATGGGAAGGGGTTCTGATATTATCAGGAGATGGTATTTACCATGGGAAGCGGGTCTGATATTATCAGGGGATGGTACTTACCATGGGAAGTGGGTCTGATATTATCAGGGCATGGTATTCTCCATGGGAAGGGGTCTGATATTATCAGGAGTTGGTATTTGCCATGGGAAGAGGTCTGATATTATCAGGAGATGGTATTTACCATGGGAAGGGGTCTGATCTCATCAGGAGATGGTATTTACCATGGGAAGGGGGTCTGATATTTTCAGGGGATGGTATTTACTATGGGAAGGGGTCTGATATTATCAGGGGATGGTATTTACCATGGGAAGGGGGTCTGATATTTTCAGGGGATGGTATTTACTATGGGAAGGGGTCTGATATTATCAGGTGATGGTATTTACCATGGGAACGTGTCAGATATTATCGTGAGATGGTATTTACCATGGGAAGGGGGTCTGATATTATCAGGAGATGGTATTTACCAGGGGAAGGGGGTCTGATATTATTGGGGGATGGTATTTACCGTGGGAAGGGATCTGATATTATCAGGGGATGGTATTAACCATGGGAAGGGGGTTTGATATTATCAGGAGATGGTATTAACCATGGGAAGTGGGTCTGATATTATCAGGGGATGGTATTTACCATGGGAAGGGGGTCCGATATTATCAGGAGATGGTATTTACCATGGGAAGGGGTCCGATATTATCAGGAGATGGTATTTACCATGGGAAGGGGACTGATATTATCAGGAGATGGTATTTACCATGGGAAGGAGGTCTGATATTATCAGGAGATGGTATTTACCATGGGAAGGGGGTCTGATATTATCAGGAGATGGTATTTACCATGGGAAGGGGGTCTGATATTATCATGCGATGGTATTCACCATGGGAAGGGGGTCTGATATTATCAGGAGATGGTATTTACCATGGGAAGGGGGTCTGATATTATCAGGAGATGGTATTTACCATGGGAAGGAGGTCTGATATTATCAGGAGATGGTATTTACCATGGGAAGGGGGTCTGATATTATCAGGGGATGGTATTTATCATTGGAAGGGGGTCTGATATTATCAGGAGATGGTATTTACCATGGGAAGGGGGTCTGATATTATCGGGAGATGGTATTTACCATGGGAAGGGGACTGATATTATCGGGGATGGTATTTACCATGGGAAGGGGTCTGATATTATCAGGAGATGGTAT
Organism: Heptranchias perlo; assembly: GCF_035084215.1. Lineage (NCBI taxonomy): Eukaryota > Metazoa > Chordata > Chondrichthyes > Hexanchiformes > Hexanchidae > Heptranchias > Heptranchias perlo. Next base: position 29,700,425 of record NC_090359.1, on the reverse strand, counting down.
TTACCATGGGAAGGGGTCCGATATTATCAGGAGATGGTATTTACCATGGGAAGGGGTCTGATATTATCAGGGGATGGTATTTACCATGGGAAGGGGTCTGATATTATCAGGAGATGGTATTTACCATGGGAAGGTGTCTGATATTATCAGGAGATGGTATTTACCATGGGAAGGGGTCTGATATTATCAGGGGATGGTATTTACCATGGGAAGGGGACTGATATTATCGGGGATGGTATTTACCATGGGAAGGGGTCTGATATTATCAGGAGATGGTATTTACCATGGGAAGGGGACTGATATTATCAGGAGATGGTATTTACCATGGGAAGGGGTCTGATATTATCAGGGGATGGTATTTACCATGGGAAGGAGGTCTGATATTATTGGGAGATGGTATTTACCATGGGAAGGATGTTTGATATTATCAGGAGATGGTATTTACCATGGGAAGGGGGTCTGATATTATCAGGAGATGGTATTTACCATGGGAAGGGGGTCTGATATTATCAGGAGATGGTATTTACCATGGGAAGGGGTCTGATACTATCAGGAGATGGTATTTACCATGGGAAGGAGGTCTGATATTATCAGGAGATGTTATTTACCCTGGGAAGGAGGTCTGGTATTATCAGGGGATGGTATTTACCATGGGAAGGTGTCTGATGTTATCAGGATATGGTATTTACCATGGGAAGGAGGTCTGATATTATTGGGAGATGGTATTTACCATGGGAAGGATGTTTGATATTATCAGGAGATGGTATTTACCATGGGAAGGGGTCTGATACTATCAGGAGATGGTATTTACCATGGGAAGGAGGTCTGATATTATGAGGAGATGTTATTTACCCTGGGAAGGAGGTCTGGTATTATCAGGAGATGGTATTTACCATGGGAAGGAGGTCTGATATTATCAGGGGATGGTATTTACCATGGGAAGGGGGTCTGATATTATCAGGGGATGATATTTACCATGGGAAGGAGGTCTGATATTATCATGAGATGGTATTTACCATGGGAAGGGGGTCTGATATTATCAGGGGATGGTATTTACCATGGGAAGGAGGTCTGATATTATCATGAGATGGTATTTACCATGGGAAGGGGGTCTGATATTATCAGGGGATGGTATTTACCATGGGAAGGAGGTCTGATATTATCAGGAGATGGTATTTACCATGGGAAGGGGGTCTGATATTATCAGGGGATAGTATTTACAATGGGAAGGGGATCTGATGTTATCAGGAGATGTTATTTACCATGTGAAGGGGTCTGATATTATCAGGATATGGTATTTACCATGGGAAGGAGGTCTTACCATGTGTCCGTGATGCTTCTTTTCCCTATTTTCAGTCTCGGATTCTCGATGGTTTAACTGATGAAATCGGGCTGCAGGAAGTAATAAAATATTGAAAACAATAGTTGGACCTCGCTTTACAGTAGAATCTGGGTATAACTGATGTCAAGTGGGCACTGCTTCACATGGTACTAAATCATTCAGGCTGTTGATGGGACATGCTCATATTTCACTGTACATTGGCACAATGCGGAGAGGCACCTGCAATTACACAGGTGATTTACAGTAAAAAGCCAGGTCTTGTACCAACACTTTACAATTTATTAGCCTGCAATGGTGGTTTCAGTGGTGACTCACCACTGTCCTTCTGCAAACAGGGCAAAACATTTTCAATAATTCCAATGAAGTTTTTTTTTGGCTGGAAAATATGATTTGCAGTGGGTGCTGTTACAAGCTGCAACCAGGATCATTCCTCAACCAATGTTAAAACTACTTGGACTGTGAGTGATTTACTGGCTGTTTCTTGGTGAGCCCCAGAGTGCTGAGTGGAGCCAATGTACCAGCTGTGAACCTTGTGACTGTTTAGCAAGCCACTCTGTTTAGTAGATTCACCCAACTCTCACCAATTTCAGTGCTTTTTCAGATATCCCTCCAATATATACCATCAGAAACACACTAGTTACAACTGATGTGTCATCTCCCAGGCACAGCAATTAACACCTAGTCAGGGACCCACTTACAGCTGATCACTATTTACTGTTGTTGACTTGCAGTTTTTTATAGTTAGAAAGAAAACCGAGTTAGATATCAGTTTGATAACACACTTTCTACACAGTTCTGATGAAGGGTCATCGACCTGAAACGTTAACTCTGTTTCTTTCTCCACAAATGCTTCCTGACTTGCTGAGTATTTCCAGCACCTTCTGTTTTAATTTTACAGCATTAACACTACTCACCCACTACTTACCAGTGAATTCTCACTCTCACCAAATTCCCGTTGTCACTCTGTTTAGCAACGCACTCTTGTGAGAACCTCAGAAGAGCTCAAGGAATTTAAATTCAGTGGGGAGTGAGTTGCAACCAAAGAGAAGCAAAAGGCTATCCGGGTAATACTTGTACATTTCATTATTGCCCTCAGGTTAGTCCGTGTCCTTCTGCAGTTTTACACTTTTTTTTTTATTCGTTCATGGGATGTGGGCATCACTGGCAAGGCCAGCATTTATTGCCCATCCCTAATTGCCCTTGAGAAGGTGGTGGTGAGCCGCCTTCTTGAACCGCTGCAGTCCGTGTGGTGACGGTTCTCCCACAGTGCTGTTAGGAAAGGAGTTCCAGGATTTTGACCCAGCAACAATGAACGAATGGCGATATATTTCCAAGTCGGGATGGTGTATGACTTGGAGGGGAACGTGCAGGTGGTGTTGTTCCCATGTGCCTGCTGCTCTTGTCCTTCTAGGTGGTAGAGGTCGCGGGTTTGGGAGGTGCTGTCGAAGAAGCCTTGGCAAGTTGTTGCAGTGCATCCTGTGGATGGTACACACTGCGGCCACAGTGTGCCGGTGGTGAAGGGAGTGAATGTTTAGGGTGGTGGATGGGGTGCCAATCAAACGGGCTGCTTTGTCCTGGATGGTGTCGAGCTTCTTGAGTGTTGTTGGAGCTGCACTCATCCAGGCAAGTGAAGAGTATTCCATCACACTCCTGACTTCTGTCTTGTAGATGGTGTAAAGGTTTAGGGGAGTCAGGAGGTGAGTCACTCGCCACAGAATACCCAGCCTCTGACCTGCTCTCGTAGCCACAGTATTTATATGGCTGGTCCAGTTAAGTTTCTGGTCAATGGTGACCCCCAGGATGTTGATGGTGGGGGATTTGGCGATGGTAATGCCGTTGAATGTCAAGGGGAGGTGGTTAGACTCTCTCTTGTTGGAGATCGTCATTGCCTGACACTTGTCTGGCGCGAATGTTACTTGCCACTTATCAGCCCAAGCCTGGATATTGTCCAGATCTTGTTGCATGCGGGCACGGACTGCTTCATTATCTGAGGCGTTGCGAATGGAACTGAACACTGCGCAAACATCCCCATTTCTGATCTCATGATGGAGGGAAAGTCATTGATGAAGCAGCTGAAGATGGTTGGGCCTAGGACACTGCCCTGAGAAACTCCTGCAGCAATGTCCTGGGGCTGAGATGATTGGCCTCCAACAACCACAGTCATCTTCCTTTGTGCTAGGCATGACTCCAGCCACTGGAGAGTTTTCCCCCTGATTCCCATCGACTTCAATTTTACTGGGGCTCCTTGGTGCCACACTCAGTCAAATGCTGCCTTGATGTCAAGGGCAGTCACTCTCACCTCACCTCTAGAATTCAGCTCTTTTGTCCATGTTTGGACCAAGGCTGTAAAGAGGTCTGGAGCCGAGTGGTCCTGGCGGAACCCAAACTGAGCATCGGTGAGCAGGTTATTGGTGAGTAAATGCCGCTTGATAGCACTGTCGACGACACCTTCCATCACTTTGCTGATGATTGAGAGGAGACCGACCTCTTGATATCATGTGGAGTGAATCGAATTGGCTGAAGACTGGCTTCTGTGATGGTGGGGATATCGGGAGGAGGCTGAGATGGATCATCCACTCAGCACTTCTGGCTGAAGATGGTTGCAAATGCTTCAGCCTTGTCTTTTGCACTCATGTGCTGGACTCCGCCATCATTGAGGATGGGGATGTTTGCAGAGCCTCCTCCTCCCGTTAGTTGTTTAATTGTCCACCACCATTCACGACTGGATGTGGCAGGACTGCAGAGCTTTGATCTGATTCGTTGGTTGTGGAATCGCTTAGCTCTGTCTATAGCATGTTGCTTCCGCTGTTTAACATGCATGTAGTCCTGAGTTGTAGCTTCACCAGGTTGGCAACTCATTTTCAGGTACGCCTGGTGCTGCTCCTGGCATGCTCTTCTACACTCCTCATTGAACCAGGGTTGATCCCCTGGCTTGTTGGTAATGGTAGAGTGAGGAATATGCCGGGCCATGAGGTTATAGATTGTGCTGGAATACAATTCTGCTGCTGCTGATGGCCCACAGCACCTCAGGCATGCCCAGTTTTGAGCTGCTAGCTCTGTTCTGAATCTATCCAATTTAGCACAGTGGTAGTGCCACACAACACGTTGGATGGTGTCCTCAGTGCGAAGATGGGACTTTGTCTCCACCAGGACTGTGCGGTGGTCACTCCTACCAATACTGTCGTGGGCAGATGCATTTGCGACAGGTAGATTGGTGAGGACGAGGTCAAGTAAGTTTTTCCCTCGTGTTGGTTCACTCACCACCTGCCGCAGGCCCAGTCTGGCAGCTATGTCCTCAGGACTCGGCCAGCTCGGTCAGTAGTGGTGCTGCCGAGCCACTCTTGGTGATGGACATTGAAGTTCCCCACTCGGAGTATATTCTTTGCTAATATGTTGATGCATTGTGGCAGCCTGGAAGGATAATGAAGCATAAGAAATGAATAATTCCAACAAATGAAGTTAAATTTGCTTGTGTCTGTATGTGTAATGTAAAGAGTAATAGCAGGTGGTGCAGTCCCATTCTGGTGTTTTATTCTTGGAATCCATCCATTGCTCCTCTTCCAAATAACCATAACTACAGAGGAATTCTCATAGGAAACCCAAATGTTTCCATTTTGGGAGCAAACCAAACAATGTCAGTGTTAAAGCCCATTGGCACCAAATCTTTTTTAATGACTGAGTGCACAGAAACACTGCTTCAAAAACAGCCGACAATCATCAGCTCTACTTGCTGTTGTCCCTTTAAATCCCTTATGCTGCCAAGACAGTGCAAGCAACCTTGTTCACCCATTGTATGTGGCTAAAATGTATGAATGATGCATTTCCAGTGCCCAAAAGAGGAAATTGTTTTGACAACCTGGGGCTGAAATTCTGCTGCCATGTAACGATGAGCAGGCATATGCTGAGCACAGGAGTACTGGTAATCTGGAGTCAGACACTGTGTGCCAGATTTGTGCTTCCCTGGTTTCTCTGAGGGGCAAACCTCCTCAGCACATTCATTTGGGGGCGTGTTGCTCCCCATGAGTTTTGATGATCTCATTGAATGGCAGAGCAGGCTCTAGGGGCCGAATGGCCTACTCCTGCTCCTATCTCTTATGGTCTTATGATGTATTGCACCATTAGCACAATGCCAGTGCTGTGCACCTTTAAAAGCTGGAGCAAAGCTCATTCCTACAGGTGCACAGCCACAAGAAGGAGTTTGAAAACTGTTCGTCCTAACCCTTAACCCTAACCCTAACTCTATTGCTTGTTTTTTTGGATTGGATAAATTTGTTCCCTTGTGTTTTGTTTCAACTTTACAGCTGCGCTTCTATCATTCAAAACATCTCTCCTGACTTAGGCTGTCTCCCCTGCCCCTGTACTTTGGCAAACTCCTGGCTATTTTATTGTGGAGGGCATCACAATCCAACCCAATCCTGTTCTGATTTGATGACTCCAAATGCATGCATTTTCCAACGGTCAGAAGCAGGGGCAGTAGCTGATTTTCCCCTCCCGAACCCAGGAACACTGTGCCTTGCTGGGGTCAGCTAACTTAGCACTGGTCAGTATGTCACCAGGCAATCCAATAACCAAAAATGCCATCAGAACAATTTTCACATGTCTTTAACTGTCAGTTGCTGTGATCCTCGCGGAAAACATTCCCTCCACTGAAAATCAGAGTGAGGCTGACAGGGAAAGCTGAGATGGTAACCACACGGCCAAAATTCTGGGATGTTACGTATTGAAATAGAGTGGCCAGGTAGCATAAACTTTCACCTCCAACTAACATGCACTTTGATAATCGCTTGTACTTACGGAGGTTAAAGCTTGTTAGATAGATAAGCAGAAGGAGGACCATTACAAGCGGCAGAAACCTGAGGGTCTTCCCTTTGCTGCGCGTCAATCTCTCCTTACTCATTGTGCGTAGATTTCTCGAAAGCATATCGGGCTTGCAGTACTGTCAGGCTGTGTCCCATCTTCCCACTGGTTACGAACAGAGCTCACATTGATATGCCTCTGTTCCCTCTTGTGAAATGTTTAGTCGATGCTGTGCATCAGCACACACAGCCTTTCATTGCAAACAAAGAGGCTCCAAAGTACAATTTCCCTCCCTGCAATCGCTGAGCCAACACACCAGAATCTTAAAAGGGAACTGTCTTCCTACAGCGTTAAAGTAGCAGAGCTCCTCTTCATGTGGACACGGTGTTAATCAATGTCAGGGGCTCCAAGCTGCTTTATTGTGTAAATAAATTGTCCAGTCTGATCCTGACGAGCGATATATTTCCAAGTCGGGATGGTGTGTGACTTGGAGGGGAACGTGCAGGTGGTGTTGTTCCCATGTGCCTGCTGCCCTTGTCCTTCTAGTGGTAGAGGTCGCGGGTTTGGGAGGTGCTGTCGAAGAAGCCTTGGCGAGTTGCTGCAGTGCATCCTGTGGATGGTACACACTGCAGCCACTGTGCGCTGGTGGTGAAGGGAGTGAATGTTTAGGGTGGTGGATGGGGTGCCAATCAAGCGGGCTGCTTTGTCCTGGATGGTGTCGAGCCTCTTGAGTATTGTTGGAGCTGCACTCATCCAGGCAAGTGGAGAGTATTCCATCACACTCCTGACTTGTGCCTTGTAGATGGTGGAAAGGCTTTGGGGAGTCAGGAGGTGAGTCACTCGCCCCTGACTTGTAGCCACAGTATTTATGTGGCAGGTCCAGTTAAGTTTCTGGTCAATGGTGACCCTCAGGATGTTGATGGTGGGGGATTCGGCAATGGTAATGCCGTTGAATGTCATGGGGAGGTGGTTAGACTCTCTCTTGTTGGAGATGGTCATTGCCTGGCACTTGTCTGGCGTGAATGTTACTTGCCACTTATCAGCCCGAGCCTGGATATTGTCCAGGTCTTGCTGCACGCGGGCACAGACTGCTTCATTATCTGAGGGGTTGCGAATGGAACTGAACACTGTGCAATCATCAGCGAACATCCCCATTTCTGACCTTATGATGGAGGGAAGGTCATTGATGAAGCAACTGAAGATGGTTGGGCCTAGGACACTGCCCTGAGGAACTCCTGCAGCAGTTTCCTGGGGCTGAGATGATTGGCCTCCAACAACCACTATCATCTTCCTTTGTGCTAGGTATGACTCCAGCCATTGGAGAGTTTTCCCCCTGATTCCCATCGACTTCAATTTTACTAGGGCTCCTTGGTGCCGCACTCAGTCAAATGCTGCCTTGATGTCAAGGGCAGTCACTCTCACCTCACCTCTGGAATTCAGCTCTTTTGTCCATGTTTGCACCAAGGCTGTAATGAGGTCTGGAGCTGTATGGTCCTCGTGGAACCCAAACTGAGCATCGGTGAGCAGGTTATTGGTGAGTTAGTGCTGCTTGATAGCACTGTCGACGACACCTTCCATCACTTTGCTGATGATTGAGAGTAGGCTGATGGGGGGGTAATTGGCCGCATTGGATTTGTCCTGCTTTTTGTGGACAGGACATACCTGAGCAATTTTCCACATTGTCAGGTAGATGCCAGTGTTGTAGCTGTACTGGAACAGCTTGGCTAGAGGTGCAGCTAGTTCTGGAGCACAAGCCTTCAGCACTACAGCCGGGATGTTGTCGGGGCCCATAGCCTTTGTTGTATCCAGTGCACTCAGCCATTTCTTGATATCACATGGAGTGAATCGAATTGGCTGAAGACTGGCTTCTGTGATGGTGGGGATATCGGGAGGAGGCAGAGATGGATCATCTACTCGGCACTTCTGGCTGAAGATGGTTGCAAACGCTTCAGCCTTGTCTTTTGCACTCACGTGCTGGGCTCTGCCATCATTGAGGATGGGGATGTTTACAGAGCCTCCTCCTCCCATTAGTTGTTTAATTGTCCATCACCATTCACGACTGGATGTGGCAGGACTGCAGAGCTTTGATCTGATCCGTTGATTGTGGAATCGCTTAGCTCTGTCTATAGCATGTTGCTTCCGCTGTTTAGCATGCATGTAGTCCTGTGTTGTAGCTTCACCAGGTTGGCAGCTCATTTTAGGTACGCCTGGTGCTGCTCCTGGCATGCTCTTCCACACTGTGTGGAGGGATGTTGGATACTCGGGTATGGTTGGGCACTTGAGTCCACTACTTATGGTGTTTAAATGGATTTAACGAGTCAGGGTCAGAGTGGGTTAGTTATTCAGTTTAAAAGCAGCCTGTAGTGATCATCTGGAGCGGTTTGTTCAACCACGCTGTCTATGCTACATGTGGCCTCTTGCGATTGAATACTGGCTTTTTGGAACTTACCTACACATTAAATCCTGATCCTGATGTGAGACACAAGTCAGCCACAATTAAACAGACAGCCTTAACTCCATTCTGAAATTATATTTGAATTACTCACAACATCAACAAATGAATTTACCTTGAATGAGAGGCAAGAGGGACTGAATGAGAGAGAGAGGGAAAAGAGCGAATGAAAGGGAAAAGAGGGAGACAGAATGATCGAGGGAGAATGACGGGGAAGGAGGGATAGGAGAAAAGTGAGAGGGTGAGGGAGTTAGAGGATGGAAAGAATAAGCAGGGAACAAGAGTAAGAGGGAGAGAGAAAAGAAAGAGGAACCCGAGATATTTTAACAGGAATCTCAAGTAAATAGAAACAAAGCATATAACAAATCACATTGTGGCCTGGGTTTAAATTTCCTTGCGTGAATTTCTTGTAATTACAGTGAGTATATGCTACTTTAGTATTTTAAATGGGTGATGTTGTCCTTTACTGGTTTTGAACTATAAAGGTGGCTGCACTTGCTCCAGAGTATCGTTGTCCAGAGCACATGTCTTGCTCCAGAGCATTGTGTTCCAGAGTATCGTGTTCCAGAGCATCGTGTCTTGCTCCAGAGTATCATTGTCCAGAGTATTGTGTTCCAGAGTATTGTGTCTTGCTCTAGAGTATCATTGTTCAGAGTACTGTGTTCCAGAGTACTGTGTTCCAGAGTATTGTGTCTTGCTCCAGAGTATCGTGTCTTGCTCCAGTGTATTGTGTTTTGCTCGAGAGTTTCATGTCTTGCTCTAGATTATCATTGTCCAGAGTATCGTGTCTTGCTCCAGAGTATCGTGTTCCAGAGTATCGCGTCATGCTCCAGAGTATCGTGTTCCAGAATATCATGTCTTGCTCCAGAGTATCGTGTTCCAGAGTATCGCGTCATGCTCCAGAGTATCGTGTTCCAGATGATTGCGTCTTGCTCCAGAGTATCTTGCTCCAGAGTATCACATTCCAGAGTACCGTGTCTTGCTCCAGAGTATCACGTTCCAGACTACCGTGTCTTGCTCCAGAGTATCACATTCCAGAGTATCGCGTCATGCTCCAGAGTATTGTGTTCCAGATGATTGCGTCTTGCTCCAGAGTATCTTGCTCCAGAGTATCACGTTCCAGAGTACTGTGTCTTGCTCCAGAGTATCACGTTCCAGAGTACCGTGTCTTGCTCCAGAGTATCACGTTCCAGAGTATCGTGTCTTGCTCCAGAGTATCACATTCCAGAGTATCATGTCTTGCTCCAGAGTATCGATAATATCAGGAGACCTCCAAGATTGAAGAATGCAGGCCAGGCAGGAGAGATGAGGTCAGGATAGAGTATCATGCTCCAGAGTATCGTGTCTTGCTCCAGAGTATCGTGTCTTGCTCCAGAGTATCGTGTCTTGCTCCAGAGTATCGTGCTCCGATCCAGAGTATCGTGTCTTGCTCCAGAGTATCGTGCTCCGATCCAGAGTATCGTGTCTTGCTCCAGAGTATCGTGCTCCGATCCAGAGTATCGTGCTCCGATCCAGAGTATCGTGCTCCGATCCAGAGTATCGTGTCTTGCTCCAGAGTATCGTGCTCCGATCCAGAGTATCGTGCTCCGATCCAGAGTATCGTGCTCCGATCCAGAGTATCGTGCTCCGATCCAGAGTATCGTGTCTTGCTCCAGAGTATCGTGTCTTGCTCCAGAGTATCGTGCTCCGATCCAGACAGCTGAAGCTATGCCTGGAACATTGGTTTAACATCATTTCCCTTCACAGGATCAGTGGAACAACCTTCTGTTAAACACCTTCTGTTCAACACCTTCTGTTCAACACCTTCTGTTAAACACCTTCTGTTAAACACATTCTGTTAAACACATTCTGTTAAACACATTCTGTTAAACACATTCTGTTAAACACCTTCTGTTAAACACCTTCTGTTAAACACATTCTGTTAAACACATTCTGTTAAACACATTCTGTTAAACACCTTCTGTTAAACACATTCTGTTAAACACATTCTGTTAAACACATTCTGTTAAACACATTCTGTTAAACACCTTCTGTTAAACACCTTCTGTTAAACACCTTCTGTTAAACACATTCTGTTAAACACATTCTGTTAAACACCTTCTGTTAAACACATTCTGTTAAACACATTCTGTTAAACACATTCTGTTAAACACCTTCTGTTAAACACATTCTGTTAAACACCTTCTGTTAAACACCTTCTGTTAAACACATTCTGTTAAACACATTCTGTTAAACACCTTCTGTTAAACACCTTCTGTTAAACACATTCTGTTAAACACATTCTGTTAAACACCTTCTGTTCAACACCTTCTGTTAAACACATTCTGTTAAACACATTCTGTTAAACACCTTCTGTTAAACACATTCTGTTAAACACCTTCTGTTAAACACCTTCTGTTAAACACATTCTGTTAAACACATTCTGTTAAACACCTTCTGTTAAACACATTCTGTTAAACACATTCACATTCTGTTAAACACATTCTGTTAAACACATTCTGTTAAACACCTTCTGTTAAACACCTTCTGTTAAACACATTCTGTTAAACACATTCTGTTAAACACCTTCTGTTAAACACCTTCTGTTCAACACCTTCTGTTCAACACCTTCTGTTAAACACATTCTGTTAAACACATTCTGTTAAACACCTTCTGTTAAACACCTTCTGTTAAACACATTCTGTTAAACACATTCTGTTAAACACCTTCTGTTAAACACATTCTGTTAAACACATTCTGTTAAACACCTTCTGTTAAACACATTCTGTTAAACACATTCTGTTAAACACCTTCTGTTAAACACATTCTGTTAAACACCTTCTGTTGAACACCTTCTGTTAAACACATTCTGCCAGAACCCCAGTCTGCCGCTAATTCATTCTCACCCAACAGTGAAAACAAGTTTGCCTCACTTGCTCAGGACAGCAGTTGGGGACTTTCTGTAAATTGGTTCATGTTTCTTCTGCATCCTTCCAAATTTGAAAATAATTCCAAGATGCATTTGTGCAGCTAATAATTCAGGATTCCAGCATTCTGTCAATTTAATTTGAACAGGAAAGTTCCATCTGGGAAAATAAAGTCTGGCATTTGTTGCTTGGTGTGAGATGAGAGGGTTTGTTCCAAGGGAGAGGGAGGCTGAACTGGAGAGAAAAATCAGACTTCGAAACACTCAATTCCGATATCTGGAGGATGACATTGATGGAGCAAATTCTTGCAATCGACGAGCTCTGTGAAGTGCCTTGGGACGTTTTACTACGTTAAAGGCATTCTATAAATGGAAGTTGTTGTTTGCTATGCTGATTTATTTTTAAACTGATAGGTTTATTCTCTGGGCTGTATGGCAACATTATTACTGACCAATCACACAGCTGCAGACTGGATTGAGACCATTTTTGTTTTCTAGGCAGGATAATTTCCTTCAGGGAGCAGGGCACCATGCCTGAACTTTTATCTGTAATGAAAAACGACAGTTTCAGAAGCTTGCAGAAAGTAAAACCAATCCTTACTGCATGGGTGGACCATACATTGTAGTTTCTTATTGAGAAATCACAAGGCTGATAATATCAGGAGACCTCTAAGATTGAAGAATGCAGGCCAGGCAGGAGAGGAGGTGAGGTCAGGATATAGTGAGGAGGTGAGGTCAGGATAGAGTGAGGAGGTGAGGTCAGGATATAGTGAGGAGGTGAGGTCAGGGTATAGTGAGGAGGTGAGGTCAGGATAGAGTGAGGAGGTGAGGTCAGGATATAGTGAGGAGGTGAGGTCAGGATATAGTGAGGAGGTGAGGTCAGGGTATAGTGAGGAGGTGAGGTCAGGATAGAGTGAGGAGGTGAGGTCAGGATATAGTGAGGAGGTGAGGTCAGGATAGAGTGAGGAGGTGAGGTCAGGGTATAGTGAGGAGGTGAGGTCAGGATAGAGTGAGGAGGTGAGGTCAGGATAGAGTGAGGAGGTGAGGTCAGGATATAGTGAGGAGGTGAGGTCAGGATAGAGTGAGGAGGTGAGGTCAGGATAGAGTGAGGAGGTGAGGACAGGATAGAGTGAGGAGGTGAGGTCAGGATAGAGTGAGGAGGTGAGGTCAGGATAGAGTGAGGAGGTGAGGTCAGGATATAGTGAGGAGGTGAGGTCAGGATAGAGTGAGGAGGTGAGGACAGGATAGAGTGAGGTGTGGTCAGGATAGAGTGAGGAGGTGAGGTCAGGGTATAGTGAGGAGGTGAGGTCAGGATAGAGTGAGGAGGTGAGGTCAAGATATAGTGAGGAGGTGAGGTCAGGATATAGTGAGGAGGTGAGGTCAGGATATAGTGAGGAGGTGAGGTCAGGATAGAGTGAGGAGGTGAGGTCAGGATATAGTGAGGAGGTGAGGTCAGGATATAGTGAGGAGGTGAGGTCAGGATATAGTGAGGAGGTGAGGTCAGGATAGAGTGAGGAGGTGAGGTCAGGATATAGTGAGGAGGTGAGGTCAGGATAGAGTGAGGAGGTGAGGTCAGGATATAGTGAGGAGGTGAGGTCAGGATAGAGTGAGGAGGTGAGGTCAGGATATAGTGAGGAGGTGAGGTCAGGATAGAGTGAGGAGGTGAGGTCAGGATATAGTGAGGAGGTGAGGTCAGGATAGAGTGAGGAGGTGAGGTCAGGATAGAGTGAGGAGGTGAGGTCAGGATAGAGTGAGGAGGTGAGGTCAGGATAGAGTGAGGAGGTGAGGTCAGGATATAGTGAGGAGGTGAGGTCAGGATAGAGTGAGGAGGTGAGGACAGGATAGAGTGAGGTGTGGTCAGGATAGAGTGAGGAGGTGAGGTCAGGATAGAGTGAGGAGGTGAGGTCAAGATATAGTGAGGAGGTGAGGTCAGGATAGAGTGAGGAGGTGAGGTCAGGATATAGTGAGGAGGTGAGGTCAGGATAGAGTGAGGAGGTGAGGTCAGGATATAGTGAGGAGGTGAGGTCAGGATAGAGTGAGGAGGTGAGGTCAGGATATAGTGAGGAGGTGAGGTCAGGATAGAGTGAGGAGGTGAGGTCAGGATAGAGTGAGGAGGTGAGGTCAGGATAGAGTGAGGAGGTGAGGTCAGGATAGAGTGAGGAGGTGAGGTCAGGATAGAGTGAGGAGGTGAGGTCAGGATAGAGTGAGGAGGTGAGGTCAGGGTATAGTGAGGAGGTGAGGTCAGGATATAGTGAGGAGGTGAGGTCAGGATAGAGTGAGGAGGTGAGGTCAGGATAGAGTGAGGAGGTGAGGTCAGGATATAGTGAGGAGGTGAGGTCACGATAGAGTGAGGAGTTGAGGTCAGGCTTCTGTTAGGGTCATGGGAAAGTACATCTCGGAAAAGATTCTGCAGTCTAACTGATCATTTGAGAAATCAGTATTTCTCAATAGCGGATTTCCTCAGCTATCTAAATATGTTTACCCACAACCCTGGACAGTTGACTTTTTTTTCATTCGTTCATGGGATGTGGGCGTCGCTGGCGAGGCCAGCATTTATTGCCCATCCCTAATTGCCCTTGAGAAGGTGGTGGTGAGCCGCCTTCTTGAACCGCTGCAGTCCGTGTGGTGAAGGTTCTCCCACAGTGCTGTTAGGAAGGGAGTTCCAGGATTTTGACCCAGCGACGATGAAGGAACGGCGATATATTTCCAAGTCAGGATGGTGTGTGACTTGGAGGGGAACGTGCAGATGGTGTTGTTCCCATGTGCCTGCTGCTCTTGTCCTTCTAGGTGGTAGAGGTCGCAGGTTTGGGAGGTGCTGTCGAAGAAGCCTTGGTGAGTTGCTGCAGTGCATCCTGTGGATGGTACACTCTGCAGCCACGGTGCGCCGGTGGTGAAGGGAGTGAATGTTTAGGTTGGTGGATGGGGTGCCAATCAAGCGGGCTGCTTTATCTTGGATGGTGTCGAGCTTCTTGAGTGTTGTTGGAGCTGCACTCATCCAGGCAAGTGGAGAGTATTCCATCACACTCCTGACTTGTGCCTTGTAGATGGTGGAAAGGCTTTGGGGAGTCAGGAGGTGAGTCACTCGCCGCAGAACACCCAGCCTCTGACCTGCTCTTGTAGCCACAGTATTTATATGGCTGGTCCAGTTAAGTTTCTGGTCAATGGTGACCCCCAGGATGTTGATGGTGGGGGATTCGGCGATGGTAATGCCGTTGAATGTCAAGGGGAGGTGGTTAGACTCTCTCTTGTTGGAGATGGTCATTGCCTGGCACTTATCTGGCGCGAATGTTACTTGCCACTTATGAGCCCAAGCCTGGATGTTGTCCAGGTCTTGCTGCATTCAGGCTCGGACTGCTTCATTATCTGAGGGGTTGCGAATGGAACTGAACACTGTGCAGTCATCAGCGAACATCCCCATTTCTGACCCACTGGGCTACATAACTAAGTCTAAACTGTCTGAATGCCTTCCTTCAGGTGGGTAACAGAGAGGGTTGATGTGGTGTATATGGACTTTCAAAAGGCGTTTGATAAAGTGCCACACAATAGGCTTGTCAGCAAAATTGAAGCTCATGGAATAAAAGGGGCAGTGGCAGTATGGATACCAAATTGGCTAAGTGATAGGAAACAAAGAGCAGTGGTGAACGGTTGTTTTTCTGACTGGAGGGAGGTGTACAGTGGTGTTCGCCAGGGGTCGGTGCTGGGAGCACTGCTTTTCTTGATATTTATTAATGACTTGGACTTGGGTGTACAGGGCACAATTTCAAAATTTGCAGATGACACAAAACTTGAAAGGGTAGTAAACAGTGAGGGGGATAGTGATAGACTTCAAGAGGATATAGACAGGCTGGTGGAATATCCGGACACGTGGCAGATGAAATTTAATGCAGAGAGGTGCGAAGTGATACATTTTGGCAGGAAGAACGAGGAGAGGCAATATAAACTAAATGGCACAATTCTAAAGGGGTACAGGAACAGCGAGACCTGGGGGTATATGTGTACAAATCGTTGAAGGTGGCAGGGCAGGTTGAGAAAGCGGTTAAAAAAGCATACGGGATCCTGGGCTTTATAAATAGAGGCATAGAGTACAAAAGCAAGGAAGTCATGATGAACCTTTATAAAACACTGGGTTTGGCCACAACTAGAGTATTGTGTCCAGTTCTGGGCACCACACTTTGGGAAGGATGTGAAGGCCTTAGAGAGGGTGCAGAAAAGATTTACTAGAATGCTTCCAGGGATGAGGGACTTCTGTTACATGGATAGACTGGAGAAGCTGGGATTGTTCTCCTTAGATCAGAGAAGGTTGAGAGGAGATTTGATAGAGGTGTTCAAAATCATGAAGGGTTTAGATAAAGTAAATAAAGAGAAACTGTTCCCATTGGAGGAAGAGTCGAGAACCAGAGGACACAGATTTATGTGATCGGCAAAAGAACCAAAGGCGACATGAGGAAAAACCTTTTTACGCAGCGAGTAGTTATGATCTGGAATGCGCTGCCTGAAAGGGAAGCAAATTCAATTGTGGCTTTCTAAAAGGAATTGGATAAATATTTGAAGGGAAACAGGGCTACGGGGGAAATGGGACTAACAGGATTGCTCTTACAAAGAGCCAGCATGTGCTCGATGGGCTGAATGGCCTCCTTCTGTGCTGTAACCATTCTATGATTCTTCTAACATTGAACCTGTACCCCTAATGTTCTCAAGTTGTAGTAATCTCACATTTATTATCAGGCACTGTAGATATTAGGAAAAAGGGAAGGCTGGGGGAGGGGGGTTAAGGGAAGGCTGGGGGAGGGGGGTTAAGGGAAGGCTGGGGGAGGGGGGTTAAGGGAAGGCTGGGGGAGGGGGGTTAAGGGAAGGCTGGGGGAGGGGGGTTAAGGGAAGGCTGGGGGAGGGGAGTTAAGGGAAGGCTGGGGGAGGGGAGTTAAGGGAAGGCTGGGGGAGGGGGGTTAAGGGAAGGCTGGGGAGGGGGGTTAAGGGAAGGCTGGGGAGGGGGGTAGGAGCAGCCAAAATTTTACGGCAATGATTCATTATAGTTGTGGTTCACTGATCATATATTCTGAAAGATCCTTTGCTTGTGAAAGTAGCTTTTGAAGTACACTTGATAGCTTTTTGTTTTGAGTGCTCATAGAATCTTACAGCACAGAAGGAGGCCATTTGGCCCATCGTGACTGTGCTCTGTCTGACTGATTTGATATATGGTTAACCAGGTTTCTCTCATCAGACATACATAACTGTGAACATCATTGCCCAACATAAGAAGTATTTGCTTTGTTTCTCTGATCTGTGATATTGCTCTACAGTTTGAAAGAGAGGCAGTTTTTTATATTAATTGAAATAAAAATAGAAAATGCTGGAGAAGCTCAGCAGGTCAGGCAGCATCTGCGGAGAAAGAAACAGAGTTAACATTTCAGGTCAAAGACCTTTCGCAGTCAGATTTCCAGCATCCGCAGTATTTTGCTTTTGATTTATATTAATTGAGGCTGAGTTTACCCATTTCTGCTCAGCGAAGGTAGAACTGATTTGCAACCTGCAGTGATAATAGAGCAGTTTCACATTCATCAAGCATCTTAGCTACCATCTGTGTCTATTAACCTGAAACTGAATCATCCCATTACCGCCTGTCTCTATTAATAAGAACAACAACAACAACCTGCATTTATATAGCATCTTTAACGTAGTAAAACGTCCCAAGGCACTTCACAGGAGCGATTATCAAACATAATTTGACTCCAAGCCTTTTAGGAGATATTAGAACAGGTGACCAAAAGCTTGGTCAAAGGGTAGGTTTTATGTAGCCTCTTAAAGGAGGAGAGAGAGGCGGAGAGGTTTAGGGAGGGAATTCCAGAGCTTAGGGCCCAGGCAGCTGAAGGCACGGCCACCAATGGTAGACTGATGAAAATCCGGGATGTGCAAGAGACCAGAATTGGAGGGGCGCAGAGATCTCGGAGGGTTGTAGGGCTGGAGGAGGTTACAGAGATAGGGAGGGGCGAGGGCCATGGAGGGATTTGAAAACAAGGATGAGAATTTTAAAATCGAGGCCTTACCGGACTGGAAGCCAATGTAGGTCAGTGAGCACTTGGGGGTGATGGGTGTACGGGACTTGGTGTGAGTTTGGATGCGGGCAGCAGAGTTTTGGATGAGCTCAAGTTTATGGTGAATGGAAGATGGGAGGCCGGCCAGGAGAGCATTGGAATAGTCCAGTCTGGGGGTAACAAAGGCACGGATGAGGATTTCAGCAGCAGATAAGCTGGGGCAGGGGGTGAGACGGGCGATGTTATGGAGGTGGAAGTAGGCGGCCTTGGTGATGGAGAGGATATGTGGTCAGAAGCTCAGCTCAGGGTCAAATAAGATGGCAAGGTTGCGAACAGTCTGGTGCAGCCTCAGGCAGTGGCTAGGGAACGGAGTTCGTGGCAGGGACCAAAGACATTGGCTTCGGTCTTCCCAATATTTATTTGGAGGAAATTTTTGCTCATCCAGTACTGGATGTCTGACGAGCAGTGTGACAAATCAGAGACAGTGGAGAGACCTGTCTCTATTAACATGAAACTGACTCATCCCATTGTGATATTGAGTTACATCAAGTCTACAGCACAGAAACAGGCCATTCAGTCCTACTGGTCCATGTCAGCGTTTATGCTCCACACGAGCCTCCTCCCCCCTACTTCATCTAACCACATCTGCATATCCTTCTATTCCTTTCTCCCTCATGTGTTTATCCAGCTTCCCCTTAAATGCATCTATGCTATTTGCCTCAACTATCCCTAGTGATAACATGTTCCACATTCTCACCACTCTCTGGGTAAAGAGGTTTCTCCTGAATTCCCTATTGGATTTATTAGTGACTATCTTATATTTATGACCTCTAGTTTGGGACTCCCCCACAAGTGGAAACATTTTCTCCACGTCTACCTTGTCAAACTAATTCTCCCTATTGGAGAAGTGCAGTGTTATGCATGTGGGCAGGACAAATGCTCAACATACATACACCCTTCAGGGAATAGCATTAAAGCAGGTGGAGAAAGAGAGAGATCTGGGCGTTCTAGTGCACAAATCTCGAAAGGTTCTTGGGCAATGCTGTGAATCATAGAATCATTAAAAATTTACGGCACCGAAGGAGGCCTTTCGGTCCATCGTGTCCGTGCTGGCCGAAAATGAGCCACCCAGCCTAATCCCACTTTCCAGCACTTGGTCCATAGCCCTGTAGGTTTCGGCACTTCAGGTGCACATCCAGGTACTTTTTAAATGTGATGAGGGTTTCTGCCTCTACCACCCTCTCAGGCAGTGAGTTCCAGACCCCCACCACCCTCTGAGTGTAAAACATTCTCCTCAGCTCCCCTCTAATCCTTCTACCAATCACTTTAAATCTATGCCCTCTGGTCACTGCCCCCTCTGCTAAGGAATAGCTAAAGTGAATCGATAGCTAAAGTGAATCAGATGTTGGGCTGCCTTTATAGGACGATTGACCATAAGGCAAAGCATACTATTTTTTCCTTGTACAAGACCTTGGTGAGGCCTCATTTGGAATACTGTGTCCAGTTTTGGTCTCCTCACATGGTTTAGACCTTACATATTAAGACTTTGGAAAGGGTGCAGAGGGCCATAGACTAATTCCCAGCTAAAAGCATCTTAGTTATCAAGATAGGCTAAAAGAGCTAGGATTCTACACTTTAGAGAAACGTAGACTTAGGGGTGATCTGATTGAGGTTTACAAGATAATGAAAGGAAAGCATTGTGTTCCAGTTAAAAAATTGTTCCAATTAGATATGTTAGAGAGGACCAGGGGTCACAATTTTAAGTTGTTTAAGGCCAGTTCAGGAGGTGGTTCTTTTCCCACAGGCTGCTGGCTCGACGGTGAACGCCGATTCGTTGAATTCCTTCAAGCGAGAGCTGGACCTGTTTCTGGCTGGGGCGGAGATCACCTCTTACAAAAGAACAGTAACGTGATGCATAAAATTCAGGCCAGAGTGATCTCCTGGACTAGTTTCAATCACTAAAGGGGTCTGAGAGGAATTTCCCAGATTTTTTCCCCCAAATTGGCCTGGGTTTTTAAATTTGTTTTTTCGCCTCTCCCAAGATATCATTGTTTTTTTATTATTCGTTCATGAGATGTGGGCATCGCTGGCGAGGCCAGCATTTATTGCCCATCCCTAATTGCCCTTGAGAAGGTGATGGTGAGCCAAAATGTACTACCTCACATTTATCTATATTGAAATTCATTTACCAATTACATGTTTGTTCTGCAAATTTATTAATGTCTTCTTGGATTTTGATGCATTCTTCCTTTGTATTAATTATACCCCCCCCCCTCCAAATTTGGTGTCATCCGCAAATCGTTGATGTAAATTGTGAACAACAGTGGTCCCAGCACCGATCCCTGTGGAACACCATTTCCCACCTTTTGCCAGCCTGAGTAACTACCCTTAACCACTACTCTCTGTTTTCTGTTTTGTAGGCAGCTTTCTATCAATTCTGCTACCTGTCCCCTGACTCCATATGCTCTGACCTTAGTCATGAGTCGACAATGCGGTACCTTATCGAAGGCCTTTTGAAAATCCAAATATATTACATCTACTGCATTACCCTTGTCTACTCTTTGTTACTTCTTCAAAGAATTCAGTAAGAATGGTGAAGCATGACCTTCCCTTGTGAAATCTGTGCGGACTACTCTTTATTATATTTTCATTTTCTAGACCTTTTTCTAGATCATCTTTGATGCAGGGAAAGAAACAGGTCATAGAGTCATAGTCATAGAGTTATACAGCACGGATAGAGGCCCTTCGGCCCATCGTGTCCACGCCGGCCATCAGCCCTGTCTACTCTAATCCCATATTCCAGCATTTGGTCCGTAGCCTTGTATGCTATGGCATTTCAAGTGCTCATCCAAATGCTTCTTGAATGTTGTGAGGGTTCCTGCCTCCACAACCCTTTCAGGCAGTGAGTTCCAGACTCCAACCACCCTCTGGGTGAAAAAGTTCTTTCTCAAATCCCCTCTAAACCTCCCGCCTTTTACCTTGAATCTATGTCCCCTTGTTATAGAACCCTCAACGAAGGGAAAAAGGTGTAATGTATTGAACCACGTACAAAGTTGACTGTCGCAGATCAGGATAGATAAGCAATATGACCTCGATGATGACCCCCATCAGTAATTTCAGCAGATGCAACTGGGGCAGAAGTCTGAGGATCAGGAAAGGAAAAAGCTTGACAACTAGTGAGAATTATTAATTAAAATGAATTTAATAATAAAGGAAACCTCAATATATTGGCTCACTTTTGCCACCCTTTTATCCCTTTAGTTTTGTTATATCGAAGACTTGCGATCAGTGCTCGATTTCCCAGAGCCACCCGCTGGTGATGAGGTTGAAGGCATCCCATGCAGCGATTGTACTCGGACAGGTTGTGGCACTTTCCCACGACGCGTATTTAACCACTGATTCTGAAAAAAAGACTGTGTGTAAGTACCAGTAAATGTAATAACCCTTGTAATGCTACCTGCTGGGGTCTGCTGCATTCTGATAAACACACCTCATCGCACACACGAGTGAGGCAATCTACTTTTACCTTACTCCCAGGGTGTTAAGATCATTACTGCATCCAGTACTTCCAGGGCAGGTACAGCACGGGTTAGGTACAGAGTAAAGCTCCCTCTACACTGACCCATCAAACACTCCCAGGGCAAGTACAGCACGGGTTAGGTACAGAGTAAAGCTCCCTCTACACTGACCCATCAAACAGGCCATTCGGCCTGATGAGCAGAAACTTCCTCTAATTAAATATTGAGAAGACCCAAGCCATTGTCTTCAGTCCCCACCACAAACTCCATTCCCTAGCCACCGACTATACTCCCCCGCTGGCCACTCTCCGAGGCTGAACCAGGCTGTTCGCAACCTTGGCGTCCTATTTGACCCTAAGCTGAGCTTCTGACCCCATATCCTCTCCATCATCAAGACCGCCCACTTCTACCTCCGTAACATCGCTCGTCTCCATCCCTGCCTCAGCTTATCTGCTGCTGAAAACCTCGTCCATGCTTTTGTTACTCCCAGACTTGACTATTCTAACGTTCTCCTGGCCAGCCTCCTACCTTGCACTCTACGTAAACTTCAGCTCATCTAAAACTTTGCTGCCCATATCTTAACTTGGACAAAGTCCCATTCACCCATCACTCTCTGTGCTCGCTGACCTACACTGGCTCTCTGCCCAGGAATGCCTCAATTTTAAAATTCTTACCCTTCTATTCAAATCCCTCCATGACCTTGTCCCTCTCTATCTCGAACCTCCTCCAGCCCTACAACCCTCCGAGATCTCTGCGCTCCTCCAATTCTGGCCCTGATTTTCATCGCCCCACCATTGGCGGCCGTGCCTTCAGCTGCCTCGGCCCTAAGCTCTGGAATTCCCTCCCTAAACTTCTCCGCCTCTCTCTCTCCTCCTTTAAGATGCTCCTTAAAACCTACCTCTTTGACCAAGCTTTTAGTCACCTGTCCTAGTACCTCCTTATGTGGCTTGGTGCCAAATTTTGTTTGATAATCGCTCCTGTCTTGGGATGTTTTACTACATTAAAAGGTACTATATAAAGTTGTTGTTGTTATTGTTACCCACTCACATTTCTTCCACTGCCGGAGAATATTCTAGTCAGGCCTTTAGTCTGTTGAGTTGGTCTCAGGGTCTTCCCTGCCTTCAGCTCACACAGAAGCTCTTTGTTGCTTGAAGAAGGGGAGGCCATGTTGAAAGACGTCTGTTCTGCAAAGCCAGTGAAAGAATTAACATATTCTAGCCAGACATATATTAACTGAGATTACATTGTGTAATTTCATGATCTGGCTAGTGACAGGTGGAAAATTCCACTTGGCTATTGACTGAATATTTGCACTCTCTGATCCAGCTTTATTTCATGTATTTGATGCTGTAGCAGACAGTGATAAGGAGGGAGGTTTCCACAACTTGACCCTGCTGATTACCATCAGCACATAAAAAGGACAATCACAGCACAACAAATCTCCAGCAACCTTGGTCCACCAAGCACTGGTTAAAGCTGCATTTGTTCGAGGCGGAGTGAGTGATTACATAGAAATACATAGGATTAACAGCGCAGAAACAGGCCATTCGGCCCAACTGATCCATACTGGTGTTTATGCTCCACACGAGCCTCCTCCCTCCCCTCTTCATGTAACCCTATTAACATATCCTTCTACACAGTCTAGTGCACGCTTATGTTTGTACGTTCTGTCCCTTCCTGACACACTCTGTTTATCATTACCCCCATCACTTTCCTATACTACTTCCTTGTCTTTTCTCTTTATCAATCTAAACGTTGCCCCACCTGAGCCCTCCTCCCCTCTATTTAGTTTAAAGCCTTCTCTACCACCTTCCAGCAGCAGTTGTTAGATAATGATCAGGAGCAGGAACCATGGCTGAATTTTCCTTCCTAGCTGTTTTCTCTCTCCCTCCTTTTTTAAATAGTGGGGTTACATTTGCCACCCTCCAATCTGCAGGAACTTTTCCATAATCTATAGAATTTTGGAAGATGTAATTGCCCTTATTTAAGTTTAATGCAGTAGTTTCAGACCCAAGATCCTCGCTCTCAAACTGGATGTGAATTCTGGAAGATTACAACCAATGCATCCACTATCTCTGTAGCCACTTCCTTTTAAGACCCTCGGATGCAAGCCATCAGGTCCAGGGGACTTGTCAGCCTTTGGACCCATTAGTTTACCCAGTACTTTTTCTCCAGTGATAGTGATTGTTTTTAGTTCCTCCCTCTCCTTTGCCCCTTGATTTTCTACTTTTATTGGTATATTATTAGTGTCTTCTACTGTGAAGACAGATACAAAATATCTGTTCAATTCCTCTGCCATTTCCTTGTTTTCCATTATTATTTCCCCAGTCTCATCCTCCAAGGGACCAATGTTTACTTTAGCTACCCTCTACCTTTTTATATACTTGTAGAAGCTTATACTGTCAGTTTTTATATTTCTTGCTAGTTTACTCTCATAATTTATTTTCTCTCTCTTTGATTATTCTTTCAGTCATCCTTTGCTGGTTTTTAAAGTTTCCCCAATCTTCGGGCTTACCAGTAATCTTTGCCATGTTGTGTGCTTTTTCTTTTAACCTGATACCATCCTTGACTTCCTTAGTTAGCCATGGTTGGTTCACCCTTTTTGTGGAGTCTTTCCTCCTCACAGGGATATATTTTTGTTGCGAGTCATAAAATATCTTTTTAAATGTTTGCCACTGCTTATCCACCATCATACCATCTA
The DNA here is from genome assembly GCF_035084215.1 of Heptranchias perlo. Taxonomy (NCBI): domain Eukaryota; kingdom Metazoa; phylum Chordata; class Chondrichthyes; order Hexanchiformes; family Hexanchidae; genus Heptranchias; species Heptranchias perlo. The sequence continues at coordinate 29,676,681 of NC_090359.1, read as the reverse complement.
ATCTGTTTACCCAGTCCACTTTAGCCCATTCCGCCCTCATTCCTTTATAATTGCCCTTATTTAAGTTTAATGCAGTAGTTTCAGACCCAAGATCCTCGCTCTCAAACTGGATGTGAAATTCTATCATGTTATGATCACTGCTTCCCAAGGGATCCTCGACTTTGAGATCATTAATTAATCCTGTTTCGTTACCCATTACTAGATCCAAAATGGCCTGTTCCCTGGTTGGTTCCCCGATGTATTGGTCTAAGAAACAGTCCCTAATACACTCTATGAACTCCTCATGGCTACTTTTGCCTATTTGATTTGTCCAATCTAAGTGAAAGTTAAAATCACCCATGATTATTGCATTACATTTTTTACAAGCCCCCCTTTATTTCCTGATTTATATTTTGCCCTACAGTGTAGCTACTGTTAGGGGGCCTATATACTACTCCCACCAGTGATTTCTTTCCCTTGCTATTTCTTGCCTCCACCCAAATTGATTCGACATCTTGATCTTCTGAGCCAAGATAATTTCTCACTATTTCACCAATTTTATCCTTTATTAACAGAGCTACCCCACCACCTTTACCTTTTTTCTTATCCTTCCGAAATGTTCAATAACCCTGGTCACCTTGCAGCCACGTCTCTGTAATGGCCACGAGATCATATCCATTTGTTTCTATTTGTGCCATCAATTCATCTATCTTACTGCGAATGCTGCGCGCATTCAGATAAAGAACCTTTAATTTTGTCTTTTTACCATTCTTTCCTACCCCGGCCCCATTTGCAAGTGCACTCTTATGTTTGTACGCTCTGTCCCTTCCTGACACACTCTGTTTATCATTACCCTCATCACCACGGACATAGCGGCCAGACTGGTCCTGCGGCAGGTGGCGAGCGAACCAACAAGCGAAAAACCTACTTGACTTCATCCTCACCAATCTACCTGTCACAGGTGCATCGGTCCATGACAGTATTGGTAGGAGTGACCACCGTACAGTCCTGGTGGATAAGAAGTCCCGACTTCACACTGAGGACACCATCTAACGTGTTGTGTGGCACTACCACCATGCTAAATGGGACAGATTCAGTACAGATCTAGCAGCTCAAAACTGGGCATCCATGAGGCGCTGTGGGCCATCAGCAGCAGCAGAATTGTATTCCAGCACAATCTGTAACCTCATGGCTCGGCATATTCCTCACTCTACCATTACCAACAAGCCAGAGGATCAAACCTGGTTCAATGAGGAGTGTAGAAGAGCATGCCAGGAGCAGCACCAGGCGTACCTAAAATGAGGTGCCAACCTGGTGAAGCTACAACACAGGACTACATGCATACTAAACAACGGAAGCAACATGCTATAGACAGAGCTAACCGATTCCACAACCAATGGATCAGATCAAAGCTCTGCAGTCCTGCCACATCCAGACGTGAATGGTGGTGGACAATTAAACAACTAACGGGAGGAGGAGGCTCTGTAAACATCCCCATCCTCAATGATGGCAGAATCCAGCACGTGAGTGCAAAAGACAAGGCTGAAGCGTTTGCAACCATCTTCAGCCAGAAGTGCCGAGTGAATGATCCATCTCGGCCTCCTCCCGATATCCCCACCATCACAGAAGCCAGTCTTCAGCCAATTCGATTCACTCCACGTAATATCTGAGTGCACTGGATACAACAAAGGCTGTGGGCCCCGACAACATCCTGGCTCTAGTGCCGAAGATTTGTGCTTCAGAATGAGACGCGCCTCTAGCCAAGCTGTTCCAGTACAGCTACAACACTGGCATCTACCCGACAATGTGGAAAATTGCCCAGGTATGTCAGGTCCACAAAAAGCAGGACAAATCCAATCCGGCCAATTACTGCCCCATCAGTCTACTCTCAATCATCAGCAAAGTGATGGACGTTGTCGTCGACAGGCTATCAAGTCGCACTTACTCACCGATGCTCAGTTTGGGTTCCGCCAGGACCAGTCGGCTCCAGACCTCATTACAGCCTTGGTCCAAACATGGACAAAAGAGCTGAATTCCAGAGGTGAGGGGAGAGTGACTGCCCTTGACATCAAGGCAGCATTTGACCGAGTGTGGCACCAAGGAGTCCTAGTAAAATTGAAGTCAATGGGAATCAGGGGGAAAACTCTCCAGTGGCTGGAGTCATACCTAGCACTAGGGAGGAAATTGCGGGTCCCCTAGCAGAGATATTTGAATCATCCACCGCTACAGGTGAGGTGCCTGAAGATTGGAGGGTAGCAAATGTTGTGCCTTTGTTTAAGAAGGGCGGCAGGGAAAAGCCTGGGAACTACAGACCAGTGAGCCTGACATCTGTAGTGGGTAAGTTGTTAGAGGGTATTCTGAGGGACAGAATCTACAGGCATTTGGAGAGGCAGGGACTAATTAGGAACAGTCAGCATGGTTTTGAGAGAGGAAAATCATGTCTCACGAATTTGATTGAGTTTTTTGAAGGGGTAACCAAGAAGATAGATGAGGGCTGTGCAGTAGACGTGGTCTACATGGACTTCAGCAAAGCATTTGACAAGGTACCGCATGGTAGGTTGTTACATAAGGTTAAATCTCATGGGATCCAAGGTGAGGTAGCCAATTGGATACAAAATTGGCTTGACGACAGAAGACAGAGGGTGGTTGTCGAGGGTTGTTTTTCAAACTGGATGCCTGTGTCCAGCGGTGTGCCTCAGGGATCGGTGCTGGGTCCGCTGTTATTTGTTATTTATATTAATGATTTGGATGAGAATTTAGGAGGCATGGTTAGTAAGTTTGCAGATGACACCAAGATTGGTGGCATTGTGGACAGTGAAGAAGGTTATCTAGGATTGCAACGGGATCTTGATAAATTGGGCCAGTGGGCCGATGAATGGCAGATGGAGTTTAATTTAGATAAATGTGAGGTGATGCATTTTGGTAGATCGAATCGGGCCAGGACCTACTCCGTTAATGGTAGGGCGTTGGGGAGAGTTATAGAACAAAGAGATCTAGGAGTACAGATTCATAGCTCCTTGAAAGTGGAGTCACAGGTGGATAGGGTGGTGAAGAAGGCATTCAGCATGCTTGGTTTCATTGGTCAGAACATTGAATGCAGGAGTTGGGATGTCTTGTTGAAGTTGTACAGGGCATTGGTGAGGCCACACTTGGAGTACTGTGTACAGTTCTGGTCACCCTATTATAGAAAGGATATTATTAAACTAGAAAGAGTGCAGAAAAGATTTACTAGGATGCTACCGGGACTTGATGGTTTGACTTACAGGGAGAGGTTAGACAGACTGGGACTTTATTCCCTGGAGAGTAGGAGGTTAAGGGGTGATCTTATAGAAGTCTATAAAATAATGAGGGGCATAGATAAGGTCGATAGTCAAAATCTTTTCCCAAAGGTAGGGGAGTCTATAACGAGGGGGCACAGATTTAAGGTGAGAGGGGAGAGATACAAAAGGATCCAGAGGGGCAATTTTTTCACTCAAAGGGTGGTGAGTGTCTGGAACGAGCTGCCAGAGGCAGTAGTAGAGGCGGGTACAATTTTGTCTTTTAAAAAGCATTTGGACAGTTACATGGGGAAGATGGGTATCGAGGGATATGGGCCAAGTGCAGGCAATTGGGACTAGCTTAGTGGTATAAACTGGGCGACATGGACATGTTGGGCCGAAGGGCCTGTTTCCATGTTGTAACTTCTATGATTCTATGAAAGGAAGATGGTAGTGGTTGTTGGAGGCCAATCATCTCAGCCCCAGGACATTGCTGCAGGAGTTCTTCAGGGCAGTGTCCTAGGCCCAACCGTTTTCAGCTGCTTCATCAATGACCTTCCCTCCATCATAAGGTCAGAAATGGGGATGTTCGCTGATGACTGCACAGTGTTCAGTTCCATTCGCAACCCTTCAGATAATAAAGCAGTCCTTGCCCGCATGCAGCAAGACCTGGACAACATCCAGGCTTGGGCTCATAAGTGGCAAGTAACATTCATGCCAGACAAGTGCCAGGCAATGACGATCTCCAACAAGAGAGAGTCTAACCACCTCCCCTTGACATTCAACGGCATTACTATTGCCAAATCCCCCACCATCAACATTCTGGGGGTCACCATTGACCAGAAACTTAACTGGACCAGCCACATAAATACTGCATCTACAAGAGCAGGTCAGAGGCTGGGTATTCTGCAGCGAGTGACTCACCTCCTGACTCCCCAAAGCCTTTCCACCATCTACAAGGCACAAGTCAGGAGTGTGATGGAATACTCTCCACTTGCTTGGATGAGTGCAGCTCCAACAACACTCAAGAAGCTCGACACCATCCAGGATAAAGCAGCCCGCTTGATTGGCACCCCATCCACCACCCTAAACATTCACTCCCTTCACCACCGGCGCACTGTGGCTGCAGTGTGTACCATCCACAGGATGCATTGCAGCAACTCGCCAAAGCTTCTTCGACAGCACATCCCAAACGCGCGACCTCTACCACCTAGAAGGACAAGGGCAGCAGGCACATGGGAACACCACCTGCACGTTCCCCTCCAAGTCACACACCATCCCGACTTGGAAATATATCGCCGTTCCTTCATCGTCGCTGGGTCAAAATCCTGGAACTCCCTTCCTAACAGCACTGTGGGAGAACAGTCACCACACGGACTGCAGCGGTTCAAGAAGGCGGCTCACCACCACCTTCTCAAGGGCAATTAGGGATGGGCAATAAATGCTGGCCTTGTCAGCGACGCCTAAATCCCAAGAACAAATTAAAAAAAACTTTCCTGGACTACTTCCTTATCTTTTCTCTTTATTATCAATTTAAACTTTGCCCCACCTGAACCCTCCCGCCCTCGATTTAGTTTAAAGCCTTCTCTATCGCCCTAGTTATTTTTTTTTTTTATTCGTTCACGGGATGTGGGCGTCGCTGGCAAGGCCGGCATTTATTGCCCATCCCTAATTGCCCTCGAGAAGGTGGTGGTGAGCCGCCTTCTTGAACCGCTGCAGTCCGTGTGGTGACGGTTCTCCCACAGTGCTGTTAGGAAGGGAGTTCCAGGATTTTGACCCAGCGACAATGAAGGAACGGCGATATATTTCCAAGTCGGGATGGTGTGTGACTTGGAGGGGAACGTGCAGGTGGTGTTCCCATGTGCCTGCTGCCCTTGTCCTTCTAGGTGGTAGAGGTCGCGCGTTTGGGATGTGCTGTCGAAGAAGCTTTGGCGAGTTGCTGCAATGCATCCTGTGGATGGTACACACTGCAGCCACAGTGCGCCGGTGGTGAAGGGAGTGAATGTTTAGGGTGGTGGATGGGGTGCCAATCAAGCGGGCTGCTTTATCCTGGATGGTGTCGAGCTTCTTGAGTGTTGTTGGAGCTGCACTCATCCAAGCAAGTGGAGAGTATTCCATCACACTCCTGACTTGTGCCTTGTAGATGGTGGAAAGGCTTTGGGGAGTCAGGAGGTGAGTCACTCGCCGCAGAATACCCAGCCTCTGACCTGCTCTCGTAGCCACAGTATTTATATGGCTGGTCCAGTTAAGTTTCTGGTCAATGGTGACCCCCAGGATGTTGATGGTGGGGGATTTGGCGATGGTAATGCCGTTGAATGTCAAGGGGAGGTGGTTAGACTCTCTCTTGTTGGAGATGGTCATTGCCTGGCACTTATCTGGCGCGAATGTTACTTGCCACTTATGAGCCCAAGCCTGGATGTTGTCCAGGTCTTGCTGCATGCAGGCTCGGACTGCTTCATTATCTGAGGGGTTGCGAATGGAACTGAACACTGTGCAGTCATCAGCGAACATCCCCATTTCTGACCTTATGATGGAGGGAAGGTCATTGATGAAGCAGCTGAAGATGGTTGGGCCTAGGACACTGCCCTGAGGAACTCCTGCAGCAATGCCCTGGGGCTGAGATGATTGGCCTCCAACAACCACTACCATCTTCCTTTGTGCTAGGCATGACTCCAGCCACTGGAGAGTTTTCCCCCTGATTCCCATTGACTTCAATTTTACTAGGGCTCCTTGGTGCCACACTCGGTCAAATGCTGCCTTGATGTCAAGGGCAGTCACTCTCACCTCACCTCTGGAATTCAGCTCTTTTGTCCATGTTTGCACCAAGGCTGTAATGAGGTCTGGAGCCGAGTGGTCCTGGCGGAACCCAAACTGAGCATCGGTGAGCAGGTTATTGGTGAGTAAGTGCCGCTTGATAGCACTGTCGACGACACCTTCCATCACTTTGCTGATGATTGAGAGTAGACTGATGGGGCGGTAATTGGCCGGATTGGATTTGTCCTGCTTTTTGTGGACAGGACATACCTGGGCAATTTTCCACATTGTCGGGTGGATGTCAGTGTTGTAGCTGTACTGGAACAGCTTGGCTAGAGGCGCAGCTAGTTCTCGAGCACAAGCCTTCAGCACTACAGCTGGGATGTTGTCGGGGCCCGTAGCCTTTGCTGTATCCAGTGCACTCAGCCGTTTCTTGATATCACGTGGAGTGAATCGAATTGGCTGAAGACTGGCTTCCGTGATGGTGGGGATATCGGGAGGAGGCTGAGATGCATTATCCACTCGGCACTTCTGGCTGAAGATGGTTGCAAACGCTTCAGCCTTGTCTTTTGCACTCACGTGCTGGACTCCGCCATCATTGAGAATGGGGATGTTTGCAGAGCCTCCTCCTCCCGTTAGTTGTTTAATTGTCCACCACCATTCACGACTGGATGTGGCAGGACTGCAGAGCTTTGATCTGATCCATTGGTTGTGGAATCGCTTAGCCCTGTCTATAGCATGTTGCTTCCGCTGTTTAGCATGCATGTAATCCTGAGTTGTAGCTTCACCAGGTTGGCACCTCATTTTTAGGTACGCCTGGTGCTGCTCCTGGCATGCTCTTCTACACTCCTCATTGAACCAGGGTTGATCCCCTGGCTTGTTGGTAATGGTAGAGTGAGGAATATGCCGGGCCATGAGGTTACAGATTGTGCTGGAATACAATTCTGCTGCTGCTGATGGCCCACAGCGCCTCATGGATGCCCAGTTTTGAGCTGCTAGATCTGTTCCTGAATCTATCCCATTTAGCACGGTGGTAGTGCCACACAACACGTTGGATGGTGTCCTCAGTGCGAAGACGGGATTTCATCTCCACGAGGACTGTGCGGTGGTCACTCCTACCAATACTGTCATGGACAGATGCATTTGCGACAGGTAGATTGGTGAGGACGAGGTCAAGTAAGTTTTTCCCTCGTGTTGGTTCGCTCACCACCTGCCGCAGGCCCAGTCTGGCAGCTATGTCCTTCAGGACTCGGCCAGCTCGGTCAGTAGTGGTGCTGCCGAGCCACTCTTGGTGATGGACATTGAAGTCCCCCACCCAGAGTACATTTTGTGCCCTTGCTACCCTCAGTGCTTCCTCCAAGTGGTGCTCAACATGGAGGAGGACTGATTCATCAGCTGAGGGAGGGCCGTAGGTGGTAATTAGCAGGAGGTTTCCTTGCCCATGTTTGACCTGATGCCATGAGATTTCATGGGGTCCAGAGTCAATGTTGAGGACTCCCAGGGCCACTCCCTCCTGACTGTATATCACTGTACCGCCACCTCTGGTGGGACAGGACATACCCAGGGATGGTGATGGAAGAGTCTGGGACGTTGGCTGAAAGATATGATTCTGTGAGTATGGCTATGTCAGGCTGTTGCTTGACTAGTCTGTGGGACAGCTCTCCCAATTTTGGCACAAGTTCGCCAGAACACTGGTCCCAGCATGGTTTCGGTGAAGCCCGTCCCAACGGAACAGCTCCCTCTTTCCCCAGTACTGGCGCCAGTGCCCCATGAATCGAAATCCACTTCTCCCACACCAATCTTTGAACCATGCATTCATCTCTCTGATCTGATTTACCCTGTGCCAATTTGCTCATGGCTCAGGTAATAATCCGGAGATCATCACCTTTGTGGTTCTGCTTTTTAATTTAGTCCCTATCTGTTCAAACTCCCTCAGCAGAACCTTTTTCTTAGCCCCACCTATGTCGTTGGTACTTACGTGGACCACGACAACTGGATCCTCCCCTCCCACTCCAAGTTCCTCTCCAGTTCTGAGAAGATGTCCTTAACCCTGGCACTGGGTAGGCAACACAGCCTTCGGGACTCGCTCTTGGTTGCAGAGAATGGTATCTATCCCTCTAACTATACTGTTGCCTCCTACAACCACATTCCTTTTTACTCCCCCCACTTGAATGGCTCGTTTGCTCGTCTTCCCTGCAGTCCCTGCACTCGTCCACAAGGGCTGCAAGAACCTCGTATCTATTGGACAAGTGCAGAGGCTGAGGCTCCTGCAATGCTCCCTCCTGGATCCCCGTACCTGCCTCACTCGCAGTCACACCCTCCTGTTCCTGACTATGTGCCAATTCTACAGTATTTAGTCTAAGGGGTGTGACTGCCTCCTGGATCAAAGTGTCCAGGTGACTTTCTCCCTCCCTGATGCCTCGCAATGTCTGCAGCTCAGACTCCAGCTCCTCAACTCGGAGCCGAAGTTCCTCGAGCTGCAGACAATTACCGCAGATGTAGTCGCCCTGGACGATACTGTCCAGTAGCTCCCACATATTGCAGCTGCAACACATCTCCTGCCCTGTCATAACTATTTTATTTATTTAATTGATTACTACAATGCCAATCAAATTATTTTTAGGTTGAACCAAGTACTGGCCTTGTTTAATTTATTTAAAAAATTTAGTTTTCTGCTATAAGTTACTGAGCCCACAGTCCTAAGAAAGAAGAAGAGATACAAAGATGGGAGGGAAAGTAGAGAGTGAGGAGGACATAAAAAACCTGCAGGGGGATATAGACAAGCTGGGTGAGTGGGCGGAGATTTGGCAGATGCAATATAATATTGGAAAATGTGAGATTATGCACTTTGGCAGGAAAAATCAGAGAGCAAGTTATTTTCTTAATGGCGAGAGACTGGAAAGTACTGCAGTACAAAGGGATCTGGGGGTCCTAGTGCAAGAAAATCAAAAAGTTGGTATGCAGGTGCAGCAGGTGATCAAGAAAGCCAACGGAATGTTGGCTTTTATTGCTAGGGGGATAGAATATAAAAACAGGGAGGTATTGCTGCAGTTATATAGGGTATTGGTGAGACCGCACCTGGAATACTGCATACAGTTTTGGTCTCCATACTTAAGAAAAGACATACTTGCTCTCGAGGCAGTACAAAGAAGGTTCACTCGGTTAATCCCGGGGATGAGGGGGCGGACATATGAGGAGAGGTTGAGTAGATTGGGACTCTACTCATTGGAGTTCAGAAGAATGAGAGGCGATCTTATTGAAACATATAAGATTGTGAAGGGGCTTGATCGGGTGGATGCAGTAAGGATGTTCCCAAAGATGGGTGAAACGAGAACCAGGGGGCATAATCTTAGAATAAGGGGCTGCTCTTTCAAAACTGAGATGAGGAGAAACTTCTTCACTCAGAGGGTGGTAGGTCTGTGGAATTTGCTGCCCCAGGAAGCTGTGGAAGCTACATCATTAGATAAATTTAAAACAGAAATAGACAGTTTTCTAGAAGTAAAGGGAATTAGGGGTTATGGGGAGCGGGCAGGAAATTGGACATGAAGCTGAGTTCGGATCGGTCAATGCCCTGTGGGTGGCGGAGAGGGCCCAGGGGCTGTGTGGCCGGGTCCTGCTCCTACTTCTTGTGTTCTTTAGATTTGTGGTTGGGATCAGATCAGCCATGATCTTATTGAATGGCGGAGCAGGCCCGAGGGGCCGATTGGCCTACTCCTGCTCCAATTTCTTATGTTCTTATGTTCTTATACTCACACCAATCACCTAGCTGCCTTACCTGTGCCGTCACACTGCAGTTTTGTTTTATTTTGTTGTTGCTGTGACCTGCTCTCGGTGCGCTCCTCTCCGCTCTGCTGACCAATCAAATGCACCTCACCCCTCACTCACCAAATTCCCAATTATAGACTCTGCCGAAACCAGACTCTCGATAGCTGCTACTCCGTGCTTCCTCACTCCGTGCGTTAGCAAAACCCTTCTGAATTTATGCTAGCTCGAATGCCAATCACCTGAGTCAGCCCCAGTTGGCAATAGATTACCAGTTCCAACCGGTCACCTAATTAACTAGGTGACCAACTGCCACTTCAGGCTGCTTATTTACCACTAACTGAAAACTGCAAGTTAAGATTAAATTTAAGTTAAATGCTTGATGCCAAACTTAGTCAAATTTTAGATAGAGATCAGCCCTTAAAAATCCCCTCACTCACCAAATTCTCAATTATAGACTCTGTTGAAACCAGACGCCGTTGATAACTGCTACTCTGTGCTCCCTCACTCCGTGCGTTTTAAAATAGTGGATGTTTGTGGGTAACCAAAGCCCGTTTATTTTACTAGACTTTTGCATAAACTCCAGAGACTTGAGCACATAATCGAGGCTGACACTCCCAGTGCCCGTACTGAGGGAGTGCTGCACTGTCAGAGGAGCAGCTTTTTTGGATGAGACATTAAACAGAGGCTCCATCTAGCCTTTCAGGTGGACGTAAAAGATTCCACGGCACTATTCAAAGAAGAGTAGGAGAGTTTGCCTTGAATCCTGGCCAATATTTATCCCTCAACCAACATCAATAGAACAGATTATCTGGTCATTTTCTCTGTTTGTGGGATCTTGCTGTGCGCAAATTGGCTGCCGCGTTTCCTACATTGCAACAGTGACTACACTTCAAAAGTACTTCATTGGTTCATAGCCTCCAGGCGTCTCTCTGCCCCAAAGCGCTTTACAGCCAATTAAGTACTTTTTGAAGTGCAGCCACTGTTGCAATGAAGGAAACGCAGCGGCCAATTTGTGCACAGCAGGATGACAGACAGAGCCTCGGTTTAACGTCTCATCCGAAAAACAGCACCTCTGACAGTGCAGCACTCCCTCAGTACTGCACTGGGAATGTCAGCCTGAATTATGGATATTATGGTTTGATCAATAATTAAATGCAGCAGAGGCTGCAAATAATTTATTTCTGATGATAGTTTGAATAAACTCAGATGTAAATCAAACAAAATAACTCCATCCCAGACTCAAAAGCACCACATTCTATTTCCCACTCCAACCACTCTGTGGTCTCCCAGAGTGAGACTGCCATTTAGTGGTAAATAATGGATGGTTCTGTGCTGTAGACTTATGGTCAACAGGTGCTGAGTTGAGATTGTCCAAACTCATTCCCCTACAACAAAGATGTGGAGATCGGTGATGGACTGGGGTGGACAATTGTAAACAATTTTACAACACCAAGTTATAGTCCAACAATTTTATTTGAAATTTACAAGCTTTCGGAGGCTTCCTCCTTCCTCAGGTAAATGTAAACATTTACAAGCCTCCGAAAGCTTGTAAATTTCAAATAAAATTGTTGGACTATAACTTGGTGTTGTAAAATTGTTTACAATTGTCAACCCTACAACAAACTCACAGGGATATTCATCCCATTAAGCAGGCTTGAATTTCAACTCGTGTTCCAGACATGAAACATCAGTATCGAACCCACTGTGCCATCCAGTTCCCATAAATAAAATTCCAACCATAATTCTGTACATCTGCACTGACCTTCATTCGGAAACTGAAGGGTAGTCGTTGTCCCATTACACACTGGAGAATTTGGAAGAGGGGATGTTAGAGAGGTGGGCAGAGGAAGGGATGTAGGCACTGTCCTGTGGCTGTAAGATGAAGGAGAGGAATCCTGAAACAGTAACAACAATCATTAGCTACCCTGCACACATTGTACATTGACGAGAGCTCTTAGTCCAAACTTTACTTCCGGTGAAGTTCAGTGTAAATTCTCTGTGACAATTAGGAATAGGTCACACTTCAACACATAAAATCTACATATTTTTAAATATCTATATTTGAGATGTGGCTGGTCACTTTAAATTAGTTTACCTCCAAATTCTTTGTCCGGGTATCATCTGCAGCTGGCTGGAAATCGCCACTGTGGAGAAACTATTCACAGAGATGCTGCATTTCTTGTATGTCAAAATATTTTGATGGTTTTGCCCTGAATTCTATCAGTTGAAGGTAAAGGGCCAGAGTTAACCACATTGATGTGGGACTGGAGTCACATATACCCAGACCGGGTAAGGACGGCAGGTTTTCTTCCCTCAAGATCATTAGTGAACCAGTTGGACTTTTATGACAATGCAACAGCTTCATGGTCCTTTTTACTGATACCAGTAGCTAGTTTTAGATATTCTTACCCTTTCATTATCCATGCTTCTGCTCTTGGGGAAGTTCTCTATGTGCTGAGCGATATGTAGCAATTACTCCAAACCTATCTGAACAGTGAATGATTCTCCAGTGTCGATATAACCGTTCCAAAGCAGGCAATTCAAACTTCCTCTAAAAAAAACATTTTTAAATGCATCAGAAAACACAGCAATGGTTATTGCAATAGATAAATCATAAAAAGGTTACAGCATGGAAGGAGGCCATTCAGCTCATCAAGTCTGCGCCAGCTCTATGCAAGAGCAATCCAGCTAGTCCCACTCCCCCGCCCTATCCCCGTAGCCCTGCAAATTGTTTCCTTTCAAGTATCTATCCAGTTCCCTTTTGAAGGCCATGATCGTATCTGCCTCCACCGCCCACCCTGGCAGCGCATTCCAGATCCTAACCACTCGCTGTGTAAAAAAGTTTTTCCTCATGTCACCTTTCGTACTTTTGCCAATCACCTTAAATCTATGTCCTCTGGTTCTTGACCCTTCCGCCAATGGGAACAGTTTCTCTCTATCTACTCTGTTTAGACCCTTCATGATTTTGAATACCTCTATCAAATCTGTTTTCCAAGGAGAACAACCCCAGCTTCTCCAGTCTATCCACGTAATCAAAGTCCATCATCCCTGGAATCATTCTAGTAAATCTCTTCTGCACCCTCTCTAAGGCCTTCCCATCTTTCCGAAAGTGCGGTACCCAGAACTGGACACAATACTCTAGTTGTGGCCGAGCCAGTGTTTTATAAAGGTTCATCATGACTTCCATACTTTTGTACTCTATGCCTCGATTTATAAAGCCCAGGATCCTGTATGCTTTTTTAACCGCTTTCTCAACCTGCCCTGTCACCTTCAACGATTTGTGCACATATACCCCCAGATCTCTCTTTTCCTGTACCCCTTTTAAGAGTTGTGCCCTCTAGTTTATATCGCCTCTCCTCAGTCTTCCTACCAAATTGTATCACTTTGCATTTTTCTGCTTTAAATTTCATCTGCCTTGTGTCTGCCCTTACCACCAGCCTGTCTATATCCTCTTGAAGTCTATCACTATCCTCCTCACTGTTTACTACACTTCCAAGTTTTGTGTCATCTGCAAATTTGGAAATTGTGCCCTGTACACCCAAGTCCAAGTCATTAATATATAATCAAGAAAAGCAGTGGTCCCAGCACTGACCCCTGGGGAACACCACTGCACACCTCCCTCCAGTCCGAAAAACAACCGTTTACCACTACTCTTTGTTTCCTGTCACTTAGCCAATTCTGTATCCATGTTGCTACTGCCCCCTTTCTTCCATGGACCGCAATCTTGATGACGAGCCTACCATGCGGCACTTTATCAAATGCCTTTTGAAAATCCATATACACCACATCAACCGTATTGCCCTCATCTACTCTCTCAAAACCTCATCAAAAAACTCTATCAGGTTAGTTAAACACGATTTGCCTTCAACTAATCCATGCTGGCTTTCCCCAATCAATCCACACTCATCCAAGTGACTATTAATTCTGTCCCGGATTATCGTTTCTAAAAGTTACCCCACCACTGAGGTTGAACTGACTGGCCTGTAGTTGCGGGATTTATCCTTACACCCTTTTTTGAAAGAGGGTATAACGTTTACAATCGGGACTGGTTTCAGGAATTCAGTCACTCATCGAAAACAATAATGTACAAAAGCATCAATTGAGAATAGGCCATCAAGCCTTCACCTATTCCACAGCCCATGTACACCCTATCCTATCATGGACTCTACCCACCCATTTAGAAACATAAGAAACAGGAGCAAGAGTAGGCCATATGGCTCCTCGAGCCTGCTCCGCCAGTCAATAAGATCATGGCTGATCTTTGACCTCAATTCCATTTTCCCGCACGATCCCCATATCATTTAAAGTCCGAAAATGTATCGATCTCAATCTTGAATAAACTCAACGACTGAGCATCCACAGCACTCTGGGGTAGAGAATTCCAAATATTCACGACCCTCTGAGTGAAGAAATTCCACTTCATCTCAGTCTTAAATGTCCAACCCCTTCTCCTGAGTCTATGTCCCCTAGTTCTAGACTCTCCAGCCAGGGTAAACATCCTCTCAGCATCTACCCCGTCAAGCCCTCTTGGAATCTTACATGTTTCAATGAGATCACCCCTCATTTTTCTAAACTCCAGAGAGTATAGGCCCATTCCAATCAATCTTCCCTCATAGAACAACCCTCTTATCCCAGGAATCAATCTAGTGAATCGTCATTGCACCCCCTCTAAGGAAGTATATCCTTCCTTAGGTAAGGAAACCAAAATTACACAGGCTACTCTAGGCGCGGTCTCACAAAAGCCCTATACAATTGCAGCAAGACTTCCTTACTCTTGTACTCCAACCTCCTTGCAATAAAGGCCAACATACCATTTGCCTTCCTAATTGCTTGCTTTACCTGCATGCTAACTTTCTGTGTTTCTTGTACAAGGATACCCAAATCCCTCTGAACACCAACATTTAATAGTTTCTCACCATTGAAAACATATTCTGTTTTTCTAACCTTCCTACCAAAGTGAATAAACTCACACTTCCCCACATTATACTCCATCTGCCACCTTCTTGCCCACTCACTTAACTTGTCTATATCCTTTTGCAGACTCTTTGCATCCTCCTCACAGCTTACTTTCCTGCCTAGTTTTGTATCGTCAGCAAACTTGGATACGTTACACTCGGTCCCTTCCACTAAGTTATTAATATAGATTGTAAATAGCTGAGGCCCAAGCACCCCACTAGTTACAACCTGCCAACCTAAAAATGACCCGTTTATTCTTACTCTCTGTTTTCTGTCCATTAACCAATCCTCTATCCATGCTAATATATTACCCCCAATCCCAGGAGCCCTTATCTTGTGCAACAACTTCTTATGTGGCACCTTATCGAATGTCTTTTGAAAATCCAAATATACCACATCCACTGGTTCCCCTTTATCTATCCTGCTGTTACAACCTCAAAAAACTAATAAATTTGTCAAACACAATTTCCCTTTCATAAAACCATGTTGACTCTGCCTAATCATATTATGATTTTCTAAGTGCCCTGATTCCAGCATTTTCCCTACTACTGATGTCAGGCTAACTGGCCTGTAGTGCCCTGTTTTCTCTCACCCTCCTCTCTTGAAAAGCAGGGTTACATTTGCTACCTTCAATCCAAGGGCAACATTCTAGGATCTAGGGCATTCTGGAAGATCAAAACCAATGCATCGGGTCCAGGGGGTTTGTTGGCTTTTAGTCTCATTAACTTTTCTAAAAAATTTTCTTTACTAATCTTAATTACTTTAAGTTCCTCCTCTCATTAGACCCTTGGTTCCCCACTATTTCCCATATGTTTTTTGTATCTTCTACTGTGAAGACGGATATAAAATATTTGTTTAATGTCTCTGCCGTTTCCTGATTCCCCATTATAATTTCTTTTGTCTCTGCCTCTCAGGGACCCAGGTTTACTTTCGCTAATCTCTTCCATTTTGCAAACTTGTAGAAGTTCTTACAATCTGTTTTTATATTTCTTGCTAGTTTACTCTCATTCTATTTTCTCCCTCTATCAATTTCTTGGTTGTCCTTTGTTGATTTCTAAAACCCTCCCGATCCTCAGGCTTACTACATGTTTTGGCAGCATTGAAAACCTCTTCTTGTAATCTAATACTATCTTTAAATTCTCTAGTTAACCATGGTTGGATCATTTTTCCTGTGGAGTTTTTATTCCTCAAGGGTATGTATATTCGTTGGGAATTATGAATTATTTCTTTAAATGTTCACCATTGCTTATCTACAGTCATATCATAGAATCATAGAAGTTTACAACATGTCCATGTCGCCCAGTTTATACCACTAAGCTGGTCCCAATTGCCTGCACTTGGCCCATATCCCTCTATACCCATCTTACCCATGTAACTGTCCAAATGCTTTTTAAAAGACAAAATTGTACCCGCCTCTACTATTGCCTCTGGCAGCTCGTTCCAGACACTCACCACCCTTTGAGTGAAAAAATTGCCCCTCTGGACCCTTTTGTATCTCTCCCCTCTCACCGTAAATCTATGCCCCCTCATTATAGACTCCCCTACCTTTGGGAAAAGATTTTGACTATCGACCTTATCTATGCCCCTCATTATTTTATAGACTTCTATAAGATCACCCCTTAACCTCCTACTCTCCAGGGAAAAAAGTCTCAGTCTATCCAACCTCTCCCTATAAGTCAAACCATCAAGTCCCGGTAGCATCCTAGTAAATCTTTTCTGCACTCTTTCTAGTTTAATAATATCCTTTCTATAATAGGGTGACCAGAACTGTACACAGTATTCCAAGTGTGGCCTTACTAATGTCTTGTACAACTTCAACAAGACATCCCAACTCCTCCTGTATTCAATGTTCTGACCAATCTAATTTCTCAAACTACCTTAGCCAACTCGCCCCTCATACCTACATAATTGGCCTTGTTTAAATTTAAGACCCTAGTTTTGGGCTCAACTACATCACTCTCAAACTAAATATGAAATTCTGTCATATTATGATCACTCTTTCCCAGAGGATCCTTAACTATAAGATTACTAATTAATCATGTCTCATTACACAATACTAGATCTAAAATAGCCTGTTCCCTAGTTGGTTCCTCGACATATTGTTCTAGAAAACTGTCCCACATGCATTCCATGAACTCGTCCTCCAAACTACTTTTGCCAATTTGGCTTGCCCGGTCTATATGAAGATTAAAGTCCCCCATGATTATTGCATTACTCAGGTTGCATTTAATCTCCTCCCACAGCCCATGTACACTCTCCCCTATCATGGAATCTATCCCACCCATATAATCTCCTCCCACGGCCCATGTACAGTCAGTCTCATTATTGACTGTACCCCACCCACATAACATCCTTCCACAGCTCAGGTAGTATCTCCCCATTATGGATCCTACCACATCCATTTAATCTCCCGAGGGAAAGTTTCACGTGAATACTCACTGACCCCCTAAAAAGGAAAACTGCAGAATATCCATCCCTCCTCAAATCTTCAACGACAGCACTATAGAAACTACTGAGTATTTTATCCCTACAACCTTTATTCTGATTGTCCATCAGATACAGAAGCAAGATTGCTGTTTTTGCAAGGATCCCAGTTGTTTATGGATAATTGCCTTTCCCCAGGGTCCATGCAGAGTCTAGTTTATGCAATAAGTCACCACCGGGACTCAATCACTGCTAAAATCATGTCTGAGCATGCAGCAGAGACCTAGGGGGTAATTTTAACCCCTAAAAGGTGGGTTGGGGGGAGGTGGGCAGTCAAAATAGTAAATATTTGGAGCGGAACCACATCCTGGCTCCAACACGCCCACTTCTGGGTTTAATCCAGGCAGGTTTGTATGTGTGCACAGTATAAAAACATAAGAAATAGGAGCAGGAGTAGGCCAATCGGCCCCTCGAGCCTGCTCCGCCATTCAATAAGATCATGGCTGATCTGATCCTAACCTCAAATCTAAAGAACACAAGAAGTAGGAACAGGATCCGGCCACGCAGCCCCTGGGCCCGCTCCGCCACCCACAGGGCCTTGACCGATCCGAACTCAGCTTCATGTCCAATTTCCTGCCCACTCCCCGTAACCCCTAATTCCCTTTACTTCTAGGAAACTGTCGATTTCTGTTTTAAATTTATTTAATGATGTAGCTTCCACAGCTTCCTGGGGCAGCAAATTCCACAGACCTACCACCCTCTGAGTGAAGAAGTTTCTCATCTCAGTTTTGAAAGAGCAGCCCCTTATTCTAAGATTATGCCCCCTAGTTCTAGTCTCACCCATCCTTGGGAACATCCTTACCGCATCCACCCGATCAAGCCCCTTCACAATCTTATAGGTTTCAATAAGATCGCCTCTCATTCTTCTGAACTCCAATGAGTAGAATCCCAATCTACTCAAACTCTCCTCATACGTCCAACCCCTCATCCCTGGGATTAGCCGAGTGAACCTTCTTTGTACTGCCTCGAGAGCAAGTATGTCTTTTCTTAAGTATGGACACCAAAACTGTATGCAGTATTCCAGGTGCGGTCTCACCAATACCTTATATAACTGCAGCAATACCTCCCTGTTTTTATATTCTATCCCCCTAGCAATAAAAGCCAACATTCCGTTGGCCTTCTTGATCACCTGCATACTAACTTTTTGATTTTCTTGCACTAGGACCCCCAGATCCCTTTGTACTGCAGTACTTTCCAGTTTCTCGCTATTAAGATAATAACTTGCTCTCTGATTTTTCCTGCCAAAGTGCATAATCTCACATTTTCCAATATTGTATTGCATCTGCCAAATCTCCGCCCACTCGCCCAGCCTGTCTATATCCCCTTGTAGGTTTTTTATGTCCTCCTCACTCTCTACTTTCCCTCCCATCTTTGTATCATCTTCAAACTTTGATATGTTACACTCGGTCCCCTCCTCCAAATCGTTAATATAGATTGTAAAGAGTTGGGGACCCAGCACCGACCCCTGCGGAACACCACTGGCTACAGGTTGCCAGTCCGAGAATGAACCATTTATCCCAACTCTCTGCTTCCTGTTCGATAACCAATCCTCCACCCATGCCAGAATATTACCCCCAATCCAGTGATTCTTTATCTTGAGCAATAATCTTTTATGTGGCACCTTGTCGAATGCCTTCTGGAAGTCCAAATACACTACGTCCACTGGTTCCCCTTTATCCACCCTGTACGTTATATCCTCAAAGAAGTCAAGCAAATTTGTCAGACATGACTTCCCCTTCATAAAGCCATGCTGACTTTGTCCTATTAAATTATGTTTATCCAAATGTTCCGCTACTGTCTCCTTAATAATAGACTCCAAAATTTTACCCACCACAGATGTTAGGCTAACTGGTCTATAATTTCCAGCCTTCTGCCTACTACCCTTTTTAAATAAGGGTGTTACATTAGCAGTTTTCCAATCTGCCGGGACCTTTGCCGAGTCCAGAGAATTTTGGAAAATTATTACCAAAGCATCCACAATCCCTACTGCCACTTCCCTCAAGACCCTAGGATGTAAGCCATCAGGTCCAGGGGATTTATCCGCCTTGAGTCCCATTAATTTACTGAGTACCAATTCCTTAGTGATTTTAATCGTATTTAGCTCCTCCCCCCCTCGAGCCCCCTGTTTGTCCAGTGTTGGGATATTCTTAGTGTCCTCTACCGTAAAGACTGAAACAAAATATTTGTTCAGCATTTTTGCCATCTCCATGTTTCCCACCATTAATTTCCCGGTCTCATCCTCTAAGGGACCTAGGTTTGCCCCACCCCCACTTAAAGCCGGCGGGCCGATACTTAAAGGGGCAATGTACCTCATTGAAATATTTGAGGAACTTAATGTTTTGTATATTGGAAAACTTAAAATGAATGTAACCTTACCTGTTCAGGTTTCCCATCGCTTCCAAATCACGTCAGGTGAAAGCAGGCGGGAAGGGCCGGGTCCACGAGGTGAGTGAGGGCCTTTATTACACTGCTTGTGGGCCCGGAGGAGCAGGAGAGCTTCATCCAGGCCCAACAAGTTCACCTGGCTGACAAGACCCCCGCGATCAGCCAACTCCCCCAACCCCCCAATAGTGGAGCCCCCCCCATCCCCCCGGTGCTGGAACCCCCGATGTCGTCCACGTCTCCCCACCCCACCCCCCCCCAGCCTGTTCAGTTGACAGAATGACTTGCTTGGGTTCAGTTGACAGAATGTCTTGCTTCTCATTAATCTGCAGTACGAGGCTGCTCATAACACTGGGACTCGATACTCCACAGTGGGACACCCAATTTCCTACAATTTACAACATCGGTTTATATATTATTTTATTTATTCTCGGGATGTGGGCATCGCTGGCAAGGCCAGCATTTATTGCCCATCCCTTGTTGTCCTGTAGAGGTGGTGAGCCGCCTTCTCCTTGAACCGCTGCAGTCTGTGTGGTGAAGGTTCTCCCACAGTGCAAGATATGAGTGGATATTGACAGGGGCACCAATCAAGGTAACTATTGTCTGGTGTCGAGCTTCTTGAGTGTTGTTGCAGCTGCATCCGTCCAAGCAAGTGGAGTATAATATTGGAGAGGTGAGGGGTCAGGAGGTGAGTTACTCATCAAAGAGAACACACCTCTGCCTTGCTCTTCTAGCTATGGTGTTGATGTCTGCTACAGTTCAGCTTCTGGTCAATGGCAACCCCATGATGTTGACGATGGGGAACTCGGTGATAGTGGTGCCACTGAAGGCCAAGGGGAGACGGTTGGACTCTCTCTTGTTCGAGATGCTCATTACCTGGCACTTATTTATTGACAATATAGGAAGTCATCAATAAAATCTGAGAAATTTGTTGAGCCAACCCTGTTTGTATAGACTGATGATTTCATTAAGTTTTCAGTTAATAAGTCATGGGTTACATCAGTCAGGAGCCCCATCCTGCCACATATCTGGTGGGGTTCAGGCATCTGGAAAATCCAGGCTCAAATGTCTGGTGCCTGCCATACAGAAGATCTAAGATTGAGCTTCCCGATTCATATCCAAGACTTGGAGATGCAAAAAAACATTTTCTCAGTTACCTTTTTTAATCACTAGTTGGTCAACAGGATCAGGGACATCACTGAATAGTAAACAATCAATAACTTTCTCAGGGTCACCTTGTGACCACTTCATATAAACAACCACACTACTCCTCATTGGATAGGACTTCCAATACCATGATCTGTTGCACACTTCCAACTGAGCTCTTTGCACCAGTTCGCCCCTTCTCCCACTCTCCAATCACCACCGGTCTCCCTCTCTCTCATTTCCCCCACCCTCGGTCTCCCCCTCTTTCATTTCCCCCACCCCGGTCTCCCCGTCTCCAATCTCCCCCGGTCTCCCTCTCTCTCTCTCATTTCCCCCCGCCCTCCCCGGTCTATCTCTCTCAATTCCCCCCGCCCTCCCTCTCTCATTTCCCCCCCCCCCCCGCCCCCCAGGTCTCTCTCTCTCTCCTCCTCCCCCCCCCCCCCCAGGTCTCTCTCGCTTTCTCTTCCCACCCTCCCCCGGTCTCTCTCTCTCTCTCATTTCCCCGCACCCTCCCCCGGTCTCTTTCTCTCTCTCTCTCTCTCTCTCTCATTTCCCCCACCCTCCCCCGGTCTCTCTCTCTCATTTCCCCCCACCCACCCCGGTCTCTCTCTCTCTCTCTCTCTCTCTCATTTCCACCCACCCTCCCCCGGTCTCTCTCTCTCATTTCCCCCCACCCACCCCGGTCTCTCTCTCTCTCTCTCTCTCTCTCATTTCCACCCACCCTCCCCCGGTCTCTCTCTCTCTCTCTCTTTCCCCCCACCCTCCCCCAGTCTCTCTCTCTCTCTCTCTCATTTCCCCCCACCCTCCCCCGGTCTCTCTCTCTCTCTCTCTCTCTCTCATTTCCCCCCACCCTCCCCCGGTCTCTCTCTCTCTCTCTCTCATTTCCCCCCACCCTCCCCCGGTCTCTCTCTCTCTCTCTCTCTCATTTCCCCCCACCCTCCCCCGGTCTCTCTCTCTCTCTCATTTCCCCGCACCCTCCCCCGGTCTCTTTCTCTCTCTCTCTCTCTCTCTCATTTCCCCCACCCTCCCCCGGTCTCTCTCTCTCATTTCCCCCCACCCACCCCGGTCTCTCTCTCTCTCTCTCTCTCTCTCATTTCCACCCACCCTCCCCCGGTCTCTCTCTCTCATTTCCCCCCACCCACCCCGGTCTCTCTCTCTCTCTCTCTCTCATTTCCACCCACCCTCCCCCGGTCTCTCTCTCTCTCTCTCTTTCCCCCCACCCTCCCCCAGTCTCTCTCTCTCTCTCTCTCTCTCATTTCCCCCCACCCTCCCCCGGTCTCTCTCTCTCTCTCTCTCTCTCTCATTTCCCCCCACCCTCCCCCGGTCTCTCTCTCTCTCTCTCTCTCATTTCCCCCCACCCTCCCCCGGTCTCTCTCTCTCTCTCTCTCTCTCATTTCCCCCCACCCTCCCCCGGTCTCTCTCTCTCTCTCTCTCTCTCTCATTTCCCCCCACCCACCCCGGTCTCTCTCTCTCTCCTTTCCCCCCACCCTCCCCCGTCTCTCTCTCTCTCTCTCTCTCTCTCATTTCCCCCCACCCTCTCCGGTCTCTCTCTCTCTCTCATTTCCCCCCACCCTCCCCCGGTCTCTCTCATTTCCCCCCACCCTCCCCCAGTCTCTCTCTCTCTCTCTCTCATTTCCCCCCTCCCCTCCCCCGGTCTCTCTCTCTCTAATCCCCTCCCCCCCTGGTCTCTCTCTCTCTCTCTCTCTCATTTCCCCA